>NC_134885.1:38103192-38108192 GCF_041734735.1 Babylonia areolata | reverse complement strand
GCATCGGAAGGCAGTGAATAAACAGCCACTGTGTTGAGTCAGGGCTCGGCATCAGAGCAGTGAATAAACAGCCACTGTGTTGAGTCACGGCTAGGCATCAGAGCAGTGAATAAACAGCCACTGTGTTGAGTCAGGGCTAGGCATCGGAAGGCAGTGAATAAACAGCCACTGTGTTGAGTCAGGGCTAGGCATCAGAGCAGTGAATAAACAGCCACTGTGTTGAGTCAGGGCTAGGCATCAGAGCAGTGAATAAACAGCCACTGTGTTGAGTCAGGGCTAGGCATCAGAGCAGTGAATAAACAGCCACTGTGTTGAGCCAGGGCTAGGCATCGGAAGGCAGTGAATAAACAGCCACTGTGTTGAGTCAGGGCTAGGCATCAGAGCAGTGAATAGACAGCCACTGTGTTGAGTCAGGGCTAGGCAGCGGAAGGCAGTGAATAGACAGCCACTGTGTTGAGTCACGGCTAGGCATCAGGGCAGTGAATAAACAGCCACTGTGTTGAGTCAGGGCTAGGCATCAGAGCAGTGAATAAACAGCCACTGTGTTGAGTCAGGGCTAGGCATCAGAGCAGTGAATAAACAGCCACTGTGTTGAGCCAGGGCTAGGCATCGGAAGGCAGTGAATAGACAGCCACTGTGTTGAGTCACGGCTAGGCATCAGAGCAGTGAATAAACAGCCACTGTGTTGAGCCAGGGCTAGGCATCGGAAGGCAGTGAATAGACAGCCACTGTGTTGAGTCAGGGCTAGGCATCGGAAGGCAGTGAATAAACAGCCACTGTGTTGAGTCTGGGCTAGGCATCGGAAGGCAGTGAATAGACAGCCACTGTGTTGAGTCACGGCTAGGCATCAGGGCAGTGAATAAACAGCCACTGTGTTGAGTCAGGGCTAGGCATCAGAGCAGTGAATAAACAGCCACTGTGTTGAGTCAGGGCTAGGCATCAGAGCAGTGAATAAACAGCCACTGTGTTGAGTCACGGCTAGGCATCAGAGCAGTGAATAAACAGCCACTGTGTTGAGTCAGGGCTAGGCATCAGAGCAGTGAATAAACAGCCACTGTGTTGAGTCAGGGCTCGGCATCAGAGCAGTGAATAAACAGCCACTGTGTTGAGTCAGGGCTAGGCATCAGAGCAGTGAATAAACAGCCACTGTGTTGAGCCAGGGCTAGGCATCGGAAGGCAGTGAATAAACAGCCACTGTGTTGAGTCAGGGCTCGGCATCAGAGCAGTGAATAAACAGCCACTGTGTTGAGTCACGGCTAGGCATCGGAAGGCAGTGAATAAACAGCCACTGTGTTGAGTCTGGGCTAGGCATCAGAGCAGTGAATAAACAGCCACTGTGTTGAGTCAGGGCTAGGCATCAGAGCAGTGAATAAACAGCCACTGTGTTGAGTCAGGGCTAGGCATCGGAAGGCAGTGAATAAACAGCCACTGTGTTGAGTCAGGGCTAGGCATCGGAAGGCAGTGAATAAACAGCCACTGTGTTGAGTCAGGGCTAGGCATCAGAGCAGTGAATAAACAGCCACTGTGTTGAGTCAGGGCTAGGCATCGGAAGGCAGTGAATGAACAGTCAGGGCTAGGCATCGGAAGGCAGTGAATGAACAGTCAGGGCTAGGCATCGGAAGGCAGTGAATGAACAGTCAGGGCTAGGCATCGGAAGGCAGTGAATGAACAGTCAGGGCTAGGCATCGGAAGGCAGTGAATGAACAGTCAGGGCTAGGCATCGGAAGGCAGTGAATGAACAGTCAGGGCTAGGCATCGGAAGGCAGTGAATGAACAGTCAGGGCTAGGCATCGGAAGGCAGTGAATGAACAGTCACGGCTAGGCATCGGAAGGCAGTGAATGAACAGTCAGGGCTAGGCATCGGAAGACAGTGAATGAACAGTCAGGGCTAGGCATCGGAAGGCAGTGAATGAACAGTCAGGGCTAGGCATCGGAAGGCAGTGAATGAACAGTCAGGGCTAGGCATCAGAAGGCAGTGAATGAACAGTCAGGGCTAGGCATCGGAAGGCAGTGAATGAACAGTCAGGGCTAGGCATCGGAAGGCAGTGAATGAACAGTCACGGCTAGGCATCGGAAGGCAGTGAACGAACAGTCACGGCTAGGCATCGGAAGGCAGTGAATGAACAGTCAGGGCTAGGCATCGGAATGCAGTGAATGAACAGTCAGGGCTAGGCATCGGAAGCCAGTGAATGAACAGTCAGGGCTAGGCATCGGAAGGCAGTGAATGAACAGTCAGGGCTAGGCATCGGAAGGCAGTGAATGAACAGTCAGGGCTAGGCATCGGAAGGCAGTGAATGAACAGTCAGGGCTAGGCATCGGAAGGCAGTGAATGAACAGTCAGGGCTAGGCATCGGAAGGCAGTGAACGAACAGTCACGGCTAGGCATCGGAAGGCAGTGAATGAACAGTCAGGGCTAGGCATCGGAAGGCAGTGAATGAACAGTCAGGGCTAGGCATCGGAATGCAGTGAATGAACAGTCAGGGCTAGGCATCGGAAGCCAGTGAATGAACAGTCACGGCTAGGCATCGGAAGGCAGTGAATGAACAGTCACGGCTAGGCATCGGAAGCCAGTGAATGAACAGTCAGGGCTAGGCATCGGAAGGCAGTGAATGAACAGTCAGGGCTAGGCATCGGAAGGCAGTGAATGAACAGTCAGGGCTAGGCATCGGAAGGCAGTGAATGAACAGTCAGGGCTAGGTATCGGAAGGCAGTGAATGAACAGTCAGGGCTAGGCAGCGGAAGGCAGTGAATGAACAGTCAGGGCTAGGCATCGGAAGGCAGTGAATGAACAGTTAGGGCTAGGCATCGGAAGGCAGTGAATGAACAGTCAGGGCTAGGCATCGGAAGGCAGTGAATGAACAGTCAGGGCTAGGCATCGGAAGGCCGGGCTGAAGTCAGGTCCACACCACATTCACACCTGGCCATTGTGAGGGAAATCGGCAGTGCCGTGCCTTTCTCATCACCACAACACCATGTCGAAAGAGAGCTTTGAACCCTGAACACCGGTGAGCACTGGATCATGAGCCCCCTCCCCTCCCCTTCCCCTCAACCCCCCCCCCCTCCCCCCCCCCAAACCCTCCCCCCTCCCTCTCCCCTTATCCGATTCTACCACAGACGCTTCATGATACTTTAAAACACAAAGGGAGAAAGTGAAAAGAAGATTTAGACACAGTGACGGTCATAGTAATGATGATGATGATGATGATAGGGATAAGTTAATTAGCGCCTACCCTCGCTCGGAGACCAAGTTCAAAGCGCTGTACAAACACGGGAGTCGTTCTGCACGACAGGCTGCCCACCCCGGGTACAGTCGACTGACAGCGGCATTCATTTTTCTTCAGGCCATTCTGTCCGCGTGGCAGTTGGGGTGAGGGAGGTAGGGGTGGGTGGGGGGGGACCCCCGTGTTAACATCCATCATCTCTCTTCTTTGTCTCATTCATTGACTTCTTGTTTTTCTTACATTCTTTCTGCTTTCTGTTGTGAACGATGGATCTAAAAATGATAATGTTTATATTCATTGTAAATTCTTTAAGTGTGTTAATTCTCCACGGCTGCTCAAAAAAAGGAAACAATGTCTGCAATGACTTGTCATTTATACGCAGTTGGAAAACGTGTGTTTCAACATAATTGCATTTGTGTAGCGTTCACCAGCCGTCAATGAAACCAACGAATTCAATCCCATTCCTGAGCACGGTATAAGCTGTAAGCTTGTTGTCGCTCCGCTGTCTTTGTGTACATGTATATCATGTTTACTGATAAGTTTTGTTCAGACCCTAAAGAACAACGCCAATATACGAAAAGCAAATAAATGGGAAGGAAAGAGAGAAAGACAGAGAGTTTGGAGAAAAGAGACAGAGAGAGCGACACAGAGACAGGGAAGAAGAAGACGATGATGAAGAAAAGACAGACGGACAGTTGAGTGTGTAACCATGAGTGAGTGAGTTAGGCCGGGGGCATAGCCCTTGCTACTGGTACCATGTAACCCAACGACGGACCAGGCGGAGGAGGAAACCTTTCCCAACGGCTGTGAAGGCAGAAGAGGATGACCAAAGGGCAGGGGGAGCTCTTATCCTTGGCTGGAAGTCCTCCTAGGAGACGGAGCTCCGAAGAAAAAACCTGCACTTTCCGAGGCAGTCCTACACGTGGCAGTATCTGCACCTGTGGGACTGTGAGCGTCGGTAGGCGAGAGAGTGTGGAAGGGACTGCACAACTCCTTCTCACTAAAAAGAAAATGTCACCTGTGCTGGTCAGGCAACCAGGCTAATGTCGGAACGACGAGCTAGCCCTTCAACACCCAGATAAGCCTGCCTGCCTGCCTACTCATCCGTCGGTCCGACGGGAGACTCCATCAGTTAGTTCGTGTTGCTTTCATGCACTTGTTGCTTCTTCTTCCACGTAACGACCAACATCAGAATACTGATGAACATTGTCGTGTTGTGGGAGGTTGCTGTTGGACGCAAGTTAGCTGGCTAGGCTACCGAGGGATGTTCTGTTAAACTGATAGGGGAGATGGGGCGCAGTCCACTGGTGTGTTGGCATCTCCAGCTAGGCCAATCCGGTAACCGTAGCGGTCCTCGGGAATACACCAGACCGGCACAGCCCTAGCCTTCAACGACACTACTTACCAGTGGAAACAAAAAATAGAAAGGAAAAACGTGGGGATGTGTGGACTTGCTGGCTGGTGGGGGGTATAGGGAGGGGGGGGGGGGCTAAACGGAGGTTTCAATAACGTTGTTTTTCATATCATACACTGATATGTTGCCATGGGAAACGTGGAGCAGAGAACTGAGATATGAGAGAGAACAGATCATAGGCAAGAGACAATATGGGCCCAGGGTGCTTGTTTGTTGGGTTTTGTGTTTTTGTTTTTTCCCCGCCATACACTTCTATTTCTGGGTTTTGGACGATAACTGCGGCAGACATGGAAGACGTTTCGCTGACAGCTTTAGTTCTCAGTCCTCGTTCCTCTGTCTGTGTGTGTTTGTGTGTGTGTTCTTTT
>NC_134885.1:38063192-38075692 GCF_041734735.1 Babylonia areolata | reverse complement strand
ATGGAAGATGTGTGATGCAGTGCAGTGTACATGTTATGTTATGGAAGATGTGTGATGCAGTGCAGTGTATATGTCATGTTATGGAATATGTGTGGTGCAGTGCAGTGTATATGTTATGTTATGGGAGATGTGTGATGCAGTGCAGTGTACATGTTATGTTATGGAAGATGTGTGATGCAGTGCAGTGTACATGCTATGTTATGGAAGATGTGTGATGCAGTGCAGTGTACATGTTATGTTATGGAAGATGTGTGATGCAGTGCAGTGTACATGTTATGTTATGGGAGATGTGTGATGCAGTGCAGTGTACATGCTATGTTATGGAAGATGTGTGATGCATGCAGTGTACATGTTATGTTATGGGAGATGTGTGATGCAGTGCAGTGTACATGTTATGTTACGGAAGATGTGTGATGCAGTGCAGTGTACATGTTATGTTACGGAGAAGATGTGTGATGCAGTGCAGTGTATATGCTATGTTACGGAAGATGTGTGATGCAGTGCAGTGTACGTGTACATGTTATGTTATGGGAGATGTGTGATGCAGTGCAGTGTACATGTTATGTTATGGGAGATGTGTGATGCAGTGCAGTGTACGTGTACATGTTATGTTACGGAAGATGTGTGATGCAGTGCAGTGTACATGTTATGTTACGGAGAAGATGTGTGATGCAGTGCAGTGTATATGCTATGTTACGGAAGATGTGTGATGCAGTGCAGTGTACGTGTACATGTTATGTTATGGGAGATGTGTGATGCAGTGCAGTGTACATGTTATGTTATGGGAGATGTGTGATGCAGTGCAGTGTACGTGTACATGTTATGTTATGGAAGATGTGTGATGCAGTGCAGTGTACATGTTATGTTATGGAAGATGTGTGATGCAGTGCAGTGTACATGTTATGTTATGGGAGATGTGTGATGCAGTGCAGTGTATATGTTATGTCTGGATCAGCTGTGCACGCGGTGACATCTCTTTGAACTTGACGCCGAAGTTGACGTGAATGCATTTGTTGTGAGTTGCACGGAGAGAAAGGTGGGGGGTCGGGGAGGGGGGGGGAGAGAGTGAGCGAGAGAGAGATAGAAAAACAGACAGAGAGAGAGAGAGAGAGAGAGAGAGAAACATGCACAGACAGACAGACAGACACAGACACAGGGACGCAGACGCACACACACACACACACACACACACACACACACACACAAAGGGAGAGAGACAGAGACTGAGACAGAGATACTGAGAGAGAGAGAGAGAGAGAGGAGAGAGAGAGAGAGAGAGAGAGAGAGAGAGAGAGAGAGAGAGACGTAGATGGAGAAATAGAAACGGAAGGGATCTTTTAGAAACAGAGACAGCTCACAGAGAAAGAGACACACACACACACACACACACACACACACACACACACACACACACACACACACACACACACACACACACACACACACAGCAGATAGACAAACGATACACGTAGAGAGAGAGAATTAGAGGAAGATATCATCTCCAAAGGAAGAGAGCTCTTCTCGAGAGTCAGGGTGCAGACACACAGACAGACACACAGACACACAGACAGACAGACAGACAATCAAAGAGAGTCAGACAAAGACAGCTAAGGGAAACAGAAACGGAGACAAACACAGACACAGACAGAACAGATAGACAGACAGATAATACACGTTGAGAGAGAAACGAAACGAAAACGAAACGAAACGAATTATTTCACGAAGGTAGTAGAGAAAGAACAGCTGCTTGCTTTTTTTTTTTTTTTTTTTTTTTTTACATCCAGCCCTCAAAAAAAAAAAAAAAAAGAAAGAAAAGCGAAGCAAAAAATAAGAAAGAAATAAAAAGTCAAAGCAGTGGCAGAGAAATAGAGGTAGATATCTTTTTCGATAGGGAGAGCTCTTTTAAAGAGAGAGGGGGAGGGGGCCAGACAAACAGAAAGACAGACAGAGAGAGAGTGAGACAGAGAGAGAGTGAGAGAGGAGAGGGAGAGAAAGAGAGTACAAAGTAGACACAGAGAGAAAGAAAGAAGAGGAAGAGACAGAGAGAGAGGGGAGAGAGACAGAGAGGGGGAGACAGATTGAGAGATGCGTGTGAGAGAGAGAGAGAGAGAGTAGAGACTCAGAGAGAAAGAAAGAGAGGGAGAGACAGAGAGTGAGAGTGAGAGGGGAGAGTGAAAGAGAATACACAGTGGACACAGAAAGAAAGAGAAGGAGAGACAGAGAGAGAGAGAGAGGGAGGATGGAGACAGAGAGGGAGAGACAAAGTGAGAGAGGAGAGTGAAAGAGAGAGAGAGAGAGAGAGAGAGAGAGAGTAGACTCAGAACGAAAGAAAGATAGGGAGAGACAGAGAGAGAGAGAGGACAGTGAGAGATAGAGTACAAAGTCGACACAGAGAGAAAGAAAGAAGAGGAAGAGACATAGAGAGAGAGGGAGAGACAGAGAGAGAGAGACAGTGAGAGAGGAGAGTGAGAGAAAGAAAGAGAGAGAGTAGACTCAGAGAGAAAGAAAGAAGAGGAAGAGACATAGAGAGAGAGGGAGAGACAGAGATAGAGAGACAGTGAGAGATGAGAGTGAGAGAGAGAGAGAGAGTAGAGACTCAGAGAGAAAGAAAGAGAGGGAGAGACAGAGAGTGAGAGTGAGAGGGGAGAGTGAAAGAGAATACACAGTGGACACAGAAAGAAAGAGAAGGAGAGACACAGAGAGAGAGAGAGGGAGGATGGAGACAGAGAGGGAGAGACAAAGTGAGAGAGGAGAGTGAGAGAAAGAGAGAGAGAGTAGACTCAGAACGAAAGAAAGATAGGGAGAGACAGAGAGTGAGAGAGGACAGTGAGAGATAGAGTACAAAGTAGACACAGAGAGAACGAAAGAAGAGGAAGAGACATAGAGAGAGAGAGGGAGAGAGAGAGATAGAGAGACAGTGAGAGATGAGAGTGAGAGAAAGAAAGAGAGAGAGTAGACTCAGAGAGAAAGAAAGATAGGGAGAGAGAGAGGGAGGAGGGAGACAGAGAGAGAGAGGAGATGAGAGATAGAGAGTACAAAGTAGACACAGAGAGAAAGAAAGAAGAGGAAGAGACAGAGAGAGAGGGGAGAGAGACAGAGAGGGGGAGACAGATTGAGAGATGCGTGTGAGAGAGAGAGAGAGTAGAGACTCAGAGAGAAAGAAAGAGAGGGAGAGTGAGAGAGGAGAGTGAGAGAAAGAGAGAGAGAGAGTAGATTCAGAACGAAAGAAAGATAGGGAGAGACAGAGAGAGAGGGGGAGACAGACAGAGATTGGAGAGACAGAGTGAGAGATGAGAGTGAGAGAAAGAAAGAGAGTAGACTCAGAGAGAAAGAAAGAGGGAGAGAGAGAGGGAGGAGGGAGACAGATAGGGAGAGACAGAGTGAGAGAGGAGAGTGAGCGAGAGAGAGTACAAAGTAGACACAGAGAGAAAGAAAGAGAGGGGGAGAGAAAGATGAAGAGACAGTGAGAGAGGAGAGTGAGAGAAAGAGAGAGAGAGAGTAGAGACTTAGAGAGAAAGAAAGAGAGGGAGAGACAGAGTGAGAGAGGAGAGAGAAAGAAAGAGAGAGTAAAATTAGAGAGAGAGAAAGAAAGATGAGAGACAGAGACAGGGAGAGACAGAGTGAGAGAGGAGAGTGAGAGAAAGAAAGTACAAAGTAGACACAGATATAAAGAAAGAGAAAGAAGGACACAGAGAGAGAGAGAGAGGACAGGAGAAAGAGAGAGGAGAGGAGAAAGAGACAGAGAGTAGACTCAGAGAGAAAGAAAGAGAGGGAGAGACCGAGACAGAGATGGAGAGACAGAGGAGAGAGACACAGAGAGAGAGAGAGAAGGCTTCGAGAGAGAGGGAGGAGGGAGAGACAGAGTGAGAGAGGAGACAGAGAGAGTAGACTCAGAGAGAAAGAAAGAGAGAGGGAGAGACAGACAGAGACAGACGGGGAGCGGGGAAAAGGGGGGGTGTGCAGGGGGGGGGGGGGAGGGGGGGGGAAGGGAGATATGTTTCACTGAAGGAAGGTGAGGCCAACTTCAACAAGTCACCATCTTGCCGTGTTTGTTCAGCATAGGCAGTACGTGCCTAGGTCAAAATGTAAAATTTATCCTTCTTCTTCTTCTTCTTCTTCTTTGAATCTCTGTGTGTGTGTGTGTGTGTGTGTGTGTGTGTGTGTGTGTGTGTGTGTGTGTGTGTGTGTGTGTGTGTGTGTGTGTGTGTGTGAGTGCGTGTGTGTGTGTCTGAGTGTGTGTGTGTGTGTTTTTGTCTCTGTGTATGTGTGTGTGTGTGTGGGGGGGGGGGTGTTTGTCTGTGTGTGTGTGTGTGTGCGTGTATGTGTGTGTGTGTGTGTGTGTGTGTGTGTGTGTCTGTGCCTGTGTCCTGCTCTCTGAGAGAGTGTGCGCGCGTGTGTACCCGGGTACGCGCTGTGTGATCCATTTTTAAAAGTTCATGTTTTATTACAGTCATTTGCCTTCTACAGTGCTTACTAATGCGATACGTTGTTGTGTGTGTGTGTGTGTGTGTGTGTGTGTGTGTGTGTGTGTGTGTGTGTGTGTGTGTGTGTTTTCCCTAATTATCTTGCTTTATTCTATGTTAAAGGTGTGCACAAACTTAGGGAAGTCTTTGAAGGCCTGACGATCGCGTTGAGGTTTTTTGCGGTCAAGCACCTGCTTCTATTTTCCCTTCTTTCCTGTTTGTTTTTTTGTTTGTTTTTGTTTGTTTGTTTTACGCAGCATTCTGTTTGGTTTTTTTGTTGGTTTTTTTGTTGTTGTTGTTGTTTTTTTGTTTTTGTTTTTATTTACGCAGCATATATATGTGGCGCAGCGTAAATGGGTCCGTCCACACGCTTTGATTTGACACCTCCTTCAAACTGAAATGAAACTAGGACTCTTGGCTGGCGGTCTTTCTTTTTTTCAGCGTTCACTTTGAGACGGAGGGCATGGCTGTGTGTAACTCAAACAGGTAGTGTCCCTATGCTAGTGGAGATTTCAGTTTCAGTTTCAGTAGCTCAAGGAGGCGTCACTGCGCTCGGACAAATCCATATACGCTACACCACATCTGCCAAGCAGATGCCTGACCAGCAGCGTAACCCAACGCGCTTAGTCAGGCCTTGAGAAAAAAAAAAGGTGAATAAATAATAGATAAGCTTACATAAATAAATAAATAAATAAATAATAATTATGATATAAAAAAGGTAGTAGTAATAATAATAAAAAAATAATAATAATAAATAAATAAGACAACAATGATGATAAATAAACAAATAAATGTAAAACAGGAAGACACACATTCACACATACACCCACACATGCATAACAGATATGCACCAAACATGCAGTTTCACAGATATGAAAGCACAGTCAAATACATATAAACGTACATGAGCTCCAACACACACACACACACACACACACACACACGTGGAGAAGGAGCAGACTAACAAGTTATCAATCTAAATGAACGAAAAATACGACGGGCGCAATAGCCGAGTGGTTTAGGCATTGGACTTTCAATCCGAGGGTCCCGGGTTTGAATCTCGGTAACGGCGCCTGGTGGGTAAAGGGTGGAGTTTTTTTTTTTCCGATCTCCCACGTCAACATATGTGCAGACCTGCTAGTGCCTGAACCCCCTTCGTGTGTGTACCGCAAGCATAAGATCAAATACGCGCGTTAAAGATCCTGTAATCCATGTCAGCGTTCGGTGGGTTATGGGAACAAGAACATACCCAGCGTGCATATCCCTGAAAGCGGAGTACGGCTGCCTACATGGCGGGGTAAAAACTGTCATACATGTAAAAGCCCACTCATGTACATACGAGTGAACGAGGGAGCTGCAGCCCACGAACGCAGTTGAAGAAGAAGATCGAAAAATACAAGATTGGTGATTGACCACAAAATGGTGGTCCCCCCGCCCAAAAAAAAGCAAAAAAACCGGAGAACATAGAAAAAAAACCTTGATTTATTTCCGAAAATTTTGAGGGTATAATAAAAATAATAATAATAATAATAAAATAATACTAAAAATTGTTCTTTGAGTATTGGCATTGCTGACGAGTTTGCATGTTTGAGGGACGTGGCGGATACGAGAGAGATGTGCGGGACTTTACCCTGTATTCCTACGCCATGGACGTGTACGCGCGCCAGTGTAAGGCGGTGAAGAGACCTTGTCTCTTGAGGAGTGAAAGGGTTAAGGGTTATGGTCCTTCAGGTTTTTACGCCCATTGGGGGCAAGTATGTCTGGGACTCGGCACAGGAAGTCGAGGCCAATACCTCTCCTTGCACTGCTTTTAATTAATCAGTGTTCCTCAACCAAAGTTAGATGCCCATTAATACATTCAGGTGAATTGAGGAAAATTCGGACTAAAGTGTCTTTTCCAAGAACACAACGCTATGCCGAAACATGACCTCGAACCCAGCGTTCGGTGGGTTCCTATGGAAACAAGCTTTCCCCCACCCCTGTTTTTGTCTGTCTGTCTCTCCCTCTCTCTTTCTTTCTGTCTGAGTCTACTCTCTCTCTCTCTCTCTCTCTCTCTCCTCTCTCTCTCTCTCTCTCTCTCTCTCTCTCTCTCTTTCTAAGCCTACTCTGTGTCTCTTTCTCTCTCCTCTCTCACTCTGTCTCTCCATCTCTGTCTCGGTCTCTCCCTCTCTTTTTTTCTCTCTGAGTCTACTCTCTCTCTCTCTCTTTCTCCTCTCTCTCTCTCTGTCTCTCCTTCTCTTTCTTTCTCTCTGAGTCTACTCTCTCAGCATGCAACCTCCCCCCCCCCGTACCCCCACCCCCCACCGAAAACGAAGAATAGTTAACTATATGGCGAGATAAATAAATATATATGTAAAAAAAAAATATAAATAATTGCATAAAAAAACCGGTCATGCACGTAAAATGTCACATGCATGTCTGAGCGTTTATGTGTGCGTGCCTTAAATCTGATTGAATGACACAGGAAACGAATGACGAGCGCCCAGTGTCAGCCGTCAGTCGGCTCTACCAAGGTAGGTAGGCAGCCTGTTGTGGCAAATGACCCCAAGTTTGTAAAGCGCTTAGAGCTCTCTCTCTCTCTCTCTCTCTCTCTCTCTCTCTCTCTCTCTCTCTCTCTCTCTGTTGATGTGTGTGTGTGTTTGTTTGTGGGTTTGGGGGCGGGGGGGGGGTATGTGTATGTGGGGGGGAAGGGAGGGGGGGGGACAGGGGAGTATGGAGGAGTGGAGAGAGGAGGAGAGAGAGACAGACAGAGAGAGAGACAGACACAGAGAGAGAGAGAAAGAGACAGAGACAGAGCGGCGTTGTAGAAGTATGTTTGTGTATGCGCCCTCATGAATGTGCACGCTGCGAGTATTCTTGCACACACACACACACACACACACACACACACACACACACACACACACGCTGCACCTCCCCCCCCCCCCCCTCAACCCCACCCCCCTCCCCCTCAAGGTGTGTTCATAACAGTATCTCAGCACAGACAACGGCTCATTCATCACACCTCCCAACAGTGTGTCTGAGACTGGAGGGGAGTATGGTGAGGAATAACCCCCCCCCCCTCTCTCTCACACACACACACACACACACACACTCACGCTGCACCTCCCCCCCCCCTCAACCCCACCCCCCTGCCCCTCAAGGTGTGTTCATAACAGTATCTCAGCACAGACAATGGCTCATTCATCACACCTCCCAACAGTGTCTGAGACTGGAGGGGAGTATGGTGAGGAATAACCCCCCCCCCCCTCACACACACACACACACACACACACACACACACACACTGACAAACACACACACACACACACACACACACACACACACACACACACACACTGACAAACACACACACACACACACACACACTGACAAACACACACACACACACACACACACACTGACAAACACACACACACACACACACACACACACACACACACACACACACACACACACACACAAATTGTATTCTTTTAACAAATATTATAATATAGAATAATATTGAAGATCTTGTACATTTTCTTTTTGTTTGCCCCAGATATGCAACACTTCGTAAAAGATATCTACCACTTTATTATCACCGTTTTCCATCATCTTTTAAAGTTCAGTTGCTATGTAGAAACCTAAGTGGGAAGTTAGCCTTCAAGGTTGCTATGTACATTTGTGGATCTTTAAAACTCAGATGCAACATTTGATGTTTGATGTCTGTATGCTCACCTTGTGCTGCTTATCCCATGTAGAATTTCACTTCTCCTGTCCAGATGGGCCAGATGGCCTGAAAAGACTGCATTAAAATTATTGTTATTGTTGTTGTTATTGTTATTGTTACACACACACACACACCTCATGTCTACACTGACGGCTCTTTTTAACAAAATGTCAACACCGAATTTCCAGATTGTTTCAAAGCCAAGTTGGATAGTCAGCCTTGTTTGTCTATTGCCTTGATCTGTTACGTTGTGGGTTGGGGTATATGTAGCATCAAAATAAAAATGAAAATTTTATGTGAAAAAATACAGTTTTTTTGTTTTGTTTGTTTTTTTGTTGTTGTTTTTTTTTACTATTTGTTTCCGGCATTTCCTCAGGTTAAAGATCCATGGGAAAGATTAACGAACAATGACAGTGAGCCATTATCGCTTCGCTGAGCATCGTCAAACAACGGAAGGGATTTATTTGTTTTGAATAGACCCGAAGAAAATCGTCAATCAGTCTGTCTTTTGATTATGGCGAAAATGATTAATGTTATGGCTGAAAATCGCTCAGAGAGACACTGGCCCTCTTATATGTCTAGTGTCCGGAAAGTCGTGAATACTGGTCGTTAATCATTGAGAGCTGGATTTTACTTCTTCTTCTTCGTGCAGGGTAATGTTTGTGTGTGTGTGTGTGTTGGGGCTCATGTACATTTATGTGTATTTGACTGTGCTTTCATATATGTGAAACTGCATGTTTGGCGCATATCTGTTATGCATGTGTGGGTGTATGTGTGAATGTGTGTCTTCATGTTTTACATTTATTTGCTTATTTATCATCATTGTTGTCTTATTTATTTATTTACTTATTTATTATTATAATTATTACTACTACCTTTTTTCATATTATAATTATTATTTATTTATTTATGTATTATGTATTTATTTACTTATTTATGTACGCTTATCTATTATTTATCAACCTTTTTTTTAAAGGCCTGACTAAGCGCGTTGGGCTACGCCGCTGGTCAGGAATCTGCTTGGCAGATGTGGTGTAGCGTATATGGATTTGTCCGAACGCAGTGACGCCTCCTTGAGCTACTGAAACTGAAACTGAAACTTCTTCATCTTCTTCTTCTTCTTCGTTGTCGTCGTCGTCGTCGTCGTCATTGTCTTCTTCTTCTGTGTTCATGGGCTGTAACTCACACGTTTACTGAAATGTACAGGTGGGCTTTTCCGTGAATGACCGTTCTTACCCGGCCATGTAGGCAGCCATACTCCGTTTTCGGCGGGCGGTGCGCATTCTGGATGATTATGTTCTTTTCTTTTATAACTCACCGACGAGCGCTGACATGGATTACAGGATCTTTAACGTGTGCATTTTGATCACCTGCGTGAGAAAAGAGCTTCAAGAATATGCACTATACCAAGATGTCTCAGAAAAAGGGGGAAAAAAAGATAATACATACGTAGGGCGTTCAGCAGGTCTTCATCTATGCTGACGGAGGAGATCGGAAAATTCTCCATTTTTTTCATCAAGCAGCCAAGAGTGGGTTGCATGATTGATTGATATGGATACTTATATAGCGCTCTATCCTCGGTCGGAGACCAAGCTCTAATGCACTTTACACACACGGGGTCATTTACACAACGGGCTGCCTACCTGGGTAGAGCCGACTGTACGGCTGCCATTGGGCGCTCATCATTCGTTTCCTGTGTCATTCAATCAAATTTCAGGCACGCACACATACACACTCAGACAAACATGTAACATATAACATTTTACGTGTATGACCGTTTTGTTTATTTACCCCGCCCTGTAGGCAGCCATACTCTGTTTTTTTTAGGGTGTGTGCATGCTGGGTATGTTCTTGTTTCCATAACCCACCGAACGCTGACATGGATTACAGGATCTTTAACGTGCGTATTTGATCTTCTGCGTGCGTATGCACACGAAGGGGGTTCAGGCATTGGCAGGTCTGCACATATGTTGACGTGGGAGATCGGGAAAATGTCCACCCTTTACCCACCAGGCGCCACCGAGATTCGAACCCCCGACTCTCAGATTGAAAGTCCAACGCTTTAACCATTCGGCTATGAGCGAATTTAGCAGCGCTAAGTTTGCTTATCGGGGATTAAGAAAGTTCCCAACTCCACGGAAAATTCCTTATACTTAGGAACATGCTTAAGTCTAAAGCACACTTAGCGCTGCAAAACATCGCCTCATGGAACCAGGTGCTACAGGGGATCGAACTCAGGAAACTGGGATGAGAATCCAGCGTGATATAGCCATTCGGCCACCGCACACATCTTGCTGCTGTGTTGTATAGCCTGATAAACAACCAGCGATGAGATCCCACCGGGTCTGAGGAAAAAGAAGGAAGGAATATGATTAATGACATATATCAGCTTCCGTTCTCAAGGTCGGCGTGTTCTTGTTCTTCTTTTCTTTTCGTTTTTATTCTTCGGGGTGGTTTGTGTGTGTGTGCGCGTGCGTGCGTGTGTGCGTTGTATTCCTTTTCTTATAATTGTGAACAAGAAAAAAAACATGCTCTGCACAGACTCAGCCAAGACAAGACTGACTGAAACTCAGTCAAACTGTCGATTCATTTTTGACTCACTTGTGTAAACAAAGTGAGGCTATGTTTTAACCCGGTGTTCGGTTGTCTGTGTGTGTGTGTGTGTGTGTCCGTGGTAAACTTTAACATTGACATTTTCTCTGCAAATAATTTGTCAGTTGACACCAAATTAGGCATAAAAATAGGAAAAATTCAGTTCTTTCCAGTCATCTTGTTTAAAACAATATTGCACCTCTGGGATGGGCACAAAAAAAATTTTTTTAATGAAGCCTAATTATATGCAAACTGCATTTACTGTTATATTTATATTTTTTGTATTCTCTAAACTTGGCACTTTGATCTGATGTTCTGACCCAACAACAAGAGCAGTCATATTTACTGTTATATTTATATTTTTTGTATTCTCTAAACTTGGCACTTTGATCTGATGTTCTGACCCAACAACAAGAGCAGTCATTATTATCTTTTCTTTCTTTTTTTTTTATTCAAACAGGAACTTCTTTTTCTAAGCATGGAAGTTTTATTTATTTTGCAAACGTTTTGGTGCAGATAGTAAAAAAGGGAAATTACTCTGTAGTTAATGCTAGGGGACTTAATTTGCTTGAAACTGATCTTTCTCATCTTAAACATTACATTTTGAAATTATACTCAGTACACAAAAAGCTTGAATTTTTTTTTAAAGTGTATCACAAGTGAGTCTTGAAGGCTTTGCCTCTCTTGTTTCTTTTGTGTTCATTCTAGTTAATTCAGTGTCCATATTAGAATATTCATATGCAGTAAACACGTCAACGGTGTACTTAGTGTCACTGTATGTGTTCTGTCCAGAATTTGTATTTCTTTTCTTTTAATTGCGAACAAGAAAAATGAGGTCATGCGGTCTTCTTATCAAGCATGGCCTACGTTCCGGCATTTGGGAAGCGGTAATATGTTGTTTTCGGATTCCGTAACGAGCCTCAACGAAATGAACCGTTAATGATCCGGAAATACGGCTTAATTCTGGAGACTTACAATCTATTATTGGTATGACTGAATTTTGTTTTTCCTACTATGTTTGAGCCAAATTTGGTATTGGCGGACAAAGTATTTCCAGAGAAAATGGCGATGTTAAAGTTTACCACGGACACACAGACATGCACACACACAGACACACACACACACAGACACACACACACACACACACACACACACACACACAGAGAGAGAGAGAGAGAGAGAGAGAGAGAGAGAGTTAGTCGAACTCCGGGTTATAACATGGACAAAAAGAAGAGCAGATGCCTGACCTCCGCATTATCCAACGCACTGATCAGCATCAGTATCAGTATCAGTATCAGTATCAGAAGCTCAAGGAGGCGTCACTGCGTTCGGTCAAATCCATATAACGCTACACCACATCTGCCAAGCAGATGCCTGACCAGCAGCATAACTCAACGCGCTTAGTCAGGCCTCGGGGGGGGGGGGGGGGGGGGGGGGGGGGGGGGGGAAAGAAATAGAATTTTTTTTTTTTAAATTGATATAAAAAATAAAACTAAATTTTAAAAAAAGAAGAAAAAAAAAAGATCAGGCTTTGAAGAAGAAAGGCAACAACAAGAAGAACAACAAGAACAACAAGAAGAAAGAGAAGAACAACAACGCCAACTACTACCAAGAAGAACAATAATAATAAAGACAACCCATCTCCTCTGCACTCTGTGTGATAATTCAGTCTGTCGTTTCCTGCTTTTGAAAAGCCTGCATCATCGTTTCCAACTGAATGACCCCCACCTTCA
>NC_134885.1:38038192-38040692 GCF_041734735.1 Babylonia areolata | reverse complement strand
GTTAAAAAAAACGTCATTCACATAAAATGTTAAACGTTACATGTTTGTCTGAGTGTGTATGTGTGCGTGCCTGAAATCTGATTGAATGACACAGGAAACGAATGATGAGCGCCCAATGGCAGCCGTCAGTCGGCTCTACCCAGGTAGGCAGCCTGTTGTGTAAATGACCCTGTGTGTGTAAAGCGCTTAGAGCTTGGTCTCCTTTGCCAGATTGTCTTCTCGGATTTCACAGGTCGTTTTGGGGACGAAAACATCAGTTCCTCTAGCGACTGTGAGGAAAGAAATAACGTTATGTCATTTTGTACCAATAGTTCCAAGCGACTTTCGCTTCGTCAGCACAGCTTTCGGACTGGTTGAGTGTCTGCAGGGTAGAGTTTGGAGTGAGTAGGTCACACCACTGCACGTTTTATCGTGGTCATCCTCTTTTGCCTACGGACAGCAGAAGTGTCAACGTCACAACTCTTTCCGTGTCGTGTACCCTCACAGCTGTGTCGTTCTCCTTCCCTCATCCCTCTCTCTTGGACACTGTGGAAAATAGTGGGCTTCTTCTTCTTCTTCTTCTTCTTCTTCTTCTTCTTCTTCTTCTTCTTCTTCTTCTTTTGCTCTTCCTCCTCCTCCTCCTTCATCTTCTTCTTCCACTTCATCTTCTTCTTCATTATGTTATTCCTCTCCTTCTTCTTCTTCTTCTTCATTGTGTTATTCGTGTTGTTTTTGTTGTTTTTGTTTTTCTTCTTCTTCTTTTTCGTGGCAGAATGGTTAAGACGCTCAGCTGCCAATACAGAGAGTCCGTGAGGGTGTGGGTTCGAATCCCGCTCTCGCCCTTTCTCCTAAGTTTGACTGGAAAATCAAACTGAGCGTCTAGTCTTTCGGATGAGACGATAAACCGAGGTCCCGTGTGCAGCACGCACTTGGCGCACTGAAAAAGAACCCATGGCAACGAGAGTGTTGTCCTCTGGCGAAATTACGTAAAATGAAATCCACTTTCATAGGTACACAAATATGTAAGCATGCACTCAAGGCCTGACTAAGCGCGTTGGGTTATGCTGCTGGTCAGGCATCTGCTCAACAGATGTGGTGTAGCGTGTATGGATTTGTCCGAACGCAGTGACGCCTCCTTGAGAAAGTGAAACTGAAACTGAAACTTCTTCTTCTTCTTCCCCTCCTCTTCCTCCACTATTACTACTACTACTACTTCTCCTGCTGCTGCTGCTACTTGTTCTTCTTCTTCTTCTTCTTTTGCTCCTCCTCCTCCCCCTCCTCCTCCTCCTCCTCCTCCTCCTCCTTCTTCTTCTTCTTCTTTTCCTTCTTCTTCTCCCTTTTACACAACAAACATCCGTTTCCTGATGTGACTGTCATGATCGGTGCATGTCGGGAATTCTGCTGTTTACACGGCCCTCAGAACTCAGCTATGGATTGCAACTGTGTTTGATCTTGTGCTTCTACACAGGAAGGGGAGGGTGTGTGTGTGTGTGGCGGGGGGTGGGGGTGGGCTAGGGGGGGGGGGGTCAGGCACTAGCAGGTCTGCACACATCTGTCAGTCTGGGAGATATGAAAAAAAAAAAAAATCTTTAGCCTTTACCCACTGTTGTCGTTGTCGGGATCTGTTCCCCAGTGTCTTCAGTTCCCTGAATGACATTTCCATTGTTCAAGCCACTTGGGTGGCTGCCGAACAAATGAATGAATGAATGATTGAATGAATGTTGATTGGCTGCCTTCTTCTTCCTCTTTCTGCTCCTCCTCCTCTTCTTCTTCTTCTTCTTCTTCTCTTTTCATTGCTTTGTTACTTTTGATAGACTATTCCAGTTACTATTCTTATTCGTCGTTCTTCTTATTTTATTTTATTTTATTTCTTTATTTCTAGGTTTTGTGTCGTTCTTTATTTTTTAGAATAGAATAGATTTTATTGTCATGAAACCTTAAGGTTTATAAGGTTTATGTTTTGTGTCGTTAAATGGGCAGAATTGTAAAACGGCCTTTACTGCGCCTAATTCTTTACCCATTAAAGATTCAATCAGTCAATCAATCTTCTGCTTCTTCTTCTTGCCTCCTCCTCCTCTCCCTTCTTCTTCTTCTCACCTGCTCTTCCTCTTCTTTTTCTTCTTCTTTTTTTTTTTGCGGTATCACTCAAAAATTGGTTGCAAAATGCAATATCTGTGCAAAGTCTGAAAATATGCGTTTACCCAAACAGAGATCGAACACAATCGCAACAAATGCCATCTTCTGTTGAGCGTTCGTGACGAGTTCTTCTTTGTTGTTCTTGTGCTGTTTTGTTTGGGGTTTTTTTAGGAGGGGGGGGGGACTGGAAAGGGGTTCAGGTGGGGGAGGGGTGGAGTGGGCGGGGGGGGGGGGGGTGGGAGTTGGCTGTCCAACTCGTTCTGTCCGGCAAGGAAACAGGTATAGTTTTTTCTTTGTTTCGTTTTCTCTGTACCGTTGAATTCCCTGTGGTGTACGTTGATGAGTTCAGCAACAGCTGGTACTGTTTTCAGGTGTGTGGGCTTTT
>NC_134885.1:38023192-38028192 GCF_041734735.1 Babylonia areolata | reverse complement strand
AGAGAGAGAAGGAATGAAAGAAGAAAAGCAAGAAAGACAGAAAGAAAGGAAGAAAGAAAGAAAAAAGAAGGAAGAAGAAAAAGAAAGAAAGACAGTAAGACAGACAGAAAGAAAGAAAGACAGACAGACAGAAAGAAAGACAGACAGACAGACAGACAGAAAGAAAGACAGACAGACAGACAGACAGAAAGAAAGACAGAAAGACAGACAGACAGACAGACAGAAAGACAGACAGACAGACAGAAAGAAAGACAGACAGACAGACAGACAGAAAGACAGACAGACAGACAGACAGACGGACAGACAAAAAGAAAGAAAGAAAGAAAGTAAGAAAGAAAGAAAGAAAAAAGAAAGACAGAAAGACAGAAAGACAGACAGACAGAAAGACAGACAGACAGACAGACAGAAAAAAAGAAAGAAAGAACAGACGAAGAACGAAGGGAAAGAAAGAAAAGAAAAGAAAAAGATTACTATGTGGCTGTTGGCATCGTTTCAAATGTAGCTAAAATAAATTCCACCCTAGTTTTTAACCTGCTGTTTTAGTCTTCTTCTTCTTCTTCTTCTTCTTCTTCTTCTTCTTCTTCTTCTTCTTCTTCTTCTTCTTCATCTCCTTCTTCTTCTTCTCCTTCTCCTCCTCCTTCTTCTCCTCCTCCTCCTGCTTCTTCTCCTTCTTCTTCTCCTTCTTCTTCCCCTTCCTCCTCCTCCTCCTCTTTCTTCTTCTTCTTCTTCTTCTCCATCTTCTCCTCCTCCTCCTCCTCTTTCTTCTTCTTCTTCTTCTTCTCCATCTTCTCCTCCTCCTCCTCCTCCTCCTCCTTCTTCTTCTTCTTCTTCTTCTTCTTCTTCTTCTTCTTCTTCTTCTTCTTCTTCTTCTTCTTCTTCTTCTACCTGTCTTTCCTTTTTTCCACCCCATGGCAGCCCCGTCTTTGCCACACTCTGGATCGCTTTGGGAAAAGCATTACACGGACAAAAGATGATAGTCACTAACACGGAATGTTTAGACTTTGGAAGGAGAAAATCCAAATCAAAACTTTCTTATTGAATAAGCACATTTTCATCTGATTTCATTCCGCACTCTTCTAGGGAATACAAGAAGAAGAACGGAGGAAAATAAAATATTTTTTTTAAAGCAAATACATACACGCCGCATAACAGAAAGAACAACAATAACAACACAATACAATACACAATACAATACAATACAATACACAATCTTTGTTGTCTAGTGATAAGAAACTCTAGGGAGAGCTTCACAGTACAAGGTCTTCACAGTCAAGTGTTTCGACGCTTAACTCTTTAAACTCTAAGAGGGCCGGGCCACATCCAGGTCATAACTCCTGGATGCCCTTGTATTGCCGCCTTTTTTTTTTTCTCCCCCTGGTCCTCAGCAGGTTCGAGCCCGCGCCTCCAGGGTGGTCGCCACTTCAGGACTGAGTCACCTTTTCTGGCAGACGTTTTAACCACTGAGCTATGGTACGCCTAGTTTGAGTAGGAAAAACCACATCTAGCTGCAACTCTTAGTACTGAGATTTTCTTTTTGGCAGTAGCACGTGTCCAACATATAAAAAAAAAAGGAAAACGTACAAAGAAGTACAACAATGAAAAACAACATGATAAATTGCATAGATATACAATACTCTCCACTCGAAAAATACAGTAAACACACACGTGAATTAGAGAGTGAAAAAGACAGTAAAGCACACACGTGAATTAGAGAGTGAAAAAGACAGTAAGCACACACGTGAATTAGAGAGTGAAAAAGACAGTAAGCACACACGTGAATTAGAGAGTGAAAAAGACAGTAAGCACACACGTGAATTAGAGAGTGAAAAAGACTGTAAGCACACACGTGAATTAGAGAGTGAAAAAGACAGTAAGCACACACGTGAATTAGAGAGTGAAAAATACAGTAAGCACACACGTGAATTAGAGAGTGAAAAATACAGTAAGCACACACGTGAATTAGAGAGTGAAAAAGACAGTAAGCACACACGTGAATTAGAGAGTGAACAAGACAGTAAACGCACACGTGAATTAGAGAGTGAACAAGACAGTAAGCACACACGTGAATTAGAGAGTGAACAAGACAGTAAACACACACGTGAATTAGAGAGTGAAAAAGACAGTAAAGCACACACGTGAATTAGAGAGTGAAAATGACAGTAAAGCACACACGTGAATTAGAGAGTGAAAAAGACAGTAAAGCACACACGTGAATTAGAGAGTGAAAATGACAGTAAAGCACACACGTGAATTAGAGAGTGAAAATGACAGTAAAGCACACACGTGAATTAGAGAGTGAAAATGACAGTAAAGCACACACGTGAATTAGAGAGTGAAAATGACAGTAAGCACACACGTGAATTAGAGAGTGAAAAATACAGTAAAGCACACACGTGAAGTAGAGAGTGAAAAAGACAGTAAACCACACACGTGAATTAGAGAGTGAAAAAGACAGTAAAGCACACACGTGAATTAGAGAGTGAAAAAGACAGTAAGCACACACGTGAATTAGAGAGTGAAAAAGACAGTAAGCACACACGTGAATTAGAGAGTGAAAAAGACAGGAAGCACACACGTGAATTAGGGAGTGAAAAAGACAGTAAGACAGGAAAGGAGAGAGAGCGACAGAGAAAGAGAGAGGAGAGACAGGGACAAAAGAGAGAGAGGGAGGTGGGGGGTGCAGAAGGGGGGGGGGGGGGGGGGTTACAGAAATGGAGAGGCAGACACAGACACAGAGAGCATCTAGATTACGTCATTCTTCTTCCAGTCTGAATAATTCCAAGGATTCGTAGAACTTAAACTTAGCTCTGTCATCAGCTTTCACGGTAAAGTCTTTTTATGACACCATGACTGGAGTTTACATTGACTGGTTGATTGATGTGGATACTTATATAGCGCCTATCCTCGGTCAGAGACCAAGCTCTAAGCGCTTTACATACACGGGGACATTTGCACCACAGGCTGCCTACGTGGATAGAGCCGACTGACGGCTGCCACTGGGCGCTCATCATTCGTTTCCTGTGTCATTCAATCAGATTTCAGACACACACACATACACACTCAGACAGACATGTAACATATATATATATATAGATATATCCGCCAGAACAAGTGAGGTTTGTCTTATAAAGATTCATTCTTGGCCGAGGCAACGTTGCTTTACGTGTGTGACAGTGAATATTCATTGGGAAATCACTTATGAGTAAAGGAAAGGGCACAACCTGATAATATTATAACATTACTCACTATGGCGTTATTATATCTAAGATGGCAATATGTCACGCTCTATGTAATCTGAAAAGGATAAAATATTTTAGAATAACTTTAAAGCACGCATGTGAAGATATACGAGTGGTTTCATAAGTTTATATGAGAGCAATAGAGGCATGGTAAAGTATTGATCGGGAAAAATTATATTTATTTCAGATAGTTGATATACCTTTTTTAGAAATAGTTGTATATTTTTTCCAGTATACGAACATATCAAGTCAGGTTATCATCTCTGTTAGTAACTACCCTAAGAACCTTGTGACTATCGACTTCTTCAATAATTGTGCCAAAAATAAAAAGAGAGGATGCATCACATGCAAGAGTTTTTTGGGCTTCTGTCTGGTTGTCATCAACACACACACACACACACGCACGCACGCACACACACACACACACACACACACACACACACACACACACACACGCACACACACACACACACACACACACACACACACACACACACACACACACACACACACACACACACACACACACACACACACACATCCCCAACACGACAAACAAACAAATAAAATTTGTCTTTTGGAGACATACAGAATTGACTCTCTGGCGCCTTCAACGTGGTTTTTCTCTCTCTTAGTTCTTTGCTTGTTTGTTGTTTGTTTGTTTGTTTGTTTGTTGTTTGTTTGTTTGTTTGTTTCGAACAACGGTGCTAGAAAGAAACATAAATCATGCCAATGGAAGTTAGCGAAGCATTAACTCACTCAGCACGGCCAGTCCTCTCTTCTCTTCTACACAGACCCCTCGGATGTCCAGTGGGTGTCTGAATGACCCAACCTGTATCTTCCGTCGTCAGAATTGTGGTATTCTTTGTCAACATTCATCTCTTCAGTATAAGCGCCTTCCGCTTGCAATATTTGGATGATGGTAACTGGGGTGAAACGCTGTTAACGTCGTCTCTTTGTCCGTTCGTATGGAGAGAGTTAAGCAGGAACGTTCAAGAGAAATCAAACAACAGCAACAACGACAACAACAACAATAGAGGAACGAAGCACAAAGGGGAACTGAAAAGAGAAGACAGAGAGAAAAAGAAAAAAAGACCCCAAAAAAGACAAACAGAACAAAAATAGAAAACAAAAAAAAGGAAATAAATAAAGACAGAAAAACACATAAGAAAGAAAAGCAAATGAAACAAAGGGAGTGTAATCATGGGAACTGGCATCTTTCACATGTCATCTTTAAATAAAAAAATAAAAAAATGAAGTAAAGTTCTACTACGTTAAAGCATATAATGTTCAATACACAATTGATATATTCGTGATGCATATTTACTTTTTGTGTGTATGTCTTCTGTATTCGTGCGAAAAATGTAAACGCAAAAAATAAATGAAAAGAAGTTTGAAGAAAAAAAAAATGAAGTAAAATTCCACCCTAGTTTTTAACCTGTGCCCTCTACCTCCCTACACCCCCTCACCCACCTACCCCCACGCCCCCCTCACCCCCTTGCCCCCCTCCACCCCCTGCCCTCCCTCTCCTCCAACACACACACACACTTTTTCCCTCTTTTTTCTATTATAATACCAAAATCCCAAGAGTCACAGTTGATGTAATTTTGATCCTTTGGGAAACTCTCTCTCTCTCTCTGTCTCTCTCTGTCTCTCTGTCTCTCTGTTTCTGTCTCTGTGTCTGTCTCTGTCTCTGTCTCTCTCTCTCTCTCTCTCTCTCTCTCTCTCTCTCTCTCTGTGCATACTTGAATTGTGTGTTTT
>NC_134885.1:38008192-38015692 GCF_041734735.1 Babylonia areolata | reverse complement strand
CATGGCCCGGCTGTCATTGTCCACCTGTCATGGCCCGGCTGTCATTGTCCACCTGTCATGGTCATGGCCCGGCTGTCATTGTCCAGCTGTCATGGCCCGGCTGTCATTGTCCAGCTGTCATGGCCCGGCTGTCATTGTCCATCTGTCATGGCCCGGCTGTCATTGTCCATCTGTCATGGCCCGGCTGTCATTGTCCAGCTGTCATGGCCCGGCTGTCATTGTCCAGCTGTCATTGTCCAGCTGTCATGTCTGGAACCAAGTCCCTGTGCAGATCAGACTTCGTCTTCATCCTTTTAACTGGTACTTCATTCAAGGCTTAAAGTCTTAACTCCCGAGAGCAAGGTTTCGGTTGCGCATGCGCACTAGAGCCTATCCATAAAAGGGAAAGGGGCGGAGTTTATCTATAAAAAGCGCGAGCACGTGTCCGGTAAAAATGTAAACATGCGGGAGGTGAACGCAAAACAAAGACCGACTCACTGTTAGCGGAGAAAGATATCCGTGTACTCCTGCCACACCTGCTCCCAAAACCGAAACTGCTTCCTCTCCAGCCATACTCTCCAGACTGGCGCCGGGGGTTACGAGCGTCAATCACAGTTTTTGTGGAGGTCACTCGCCGGCTGTTTATGTGATCATTCCAGTCCAAGAAAGGTTAGTAGATCGTCATATTTCTCTCCGTTTGCATGTTTTACAAACAATGTGGTCGTTTACGGTTGCCAACGTCGAGGGGCTGTCTGCATGCTTTCCAATTCTCACCGGACAGTACCACGTGCTGGTGCTATTTTTATCTGACAGACACGTCTAGCGCAAACACAAACGGCTCTAGCTCCGCCCCTTTTCTCTGCATTCAAATTTTGTATTACGTGTAGCTGACACATTTTGTACTTTACAAAGTCAATTCAGGTCTAGATTGGAAGCTGCTAGGCAAATCTCGCTCTCTGCCATAAATGAAGCCAAACCGTAGCTTTATTACGCTTTTATTTTGAATAAACCTTCACCGACGTCACAGTGTCAGACTCTGGTGAGAAACTGGCTTGATTCAAATCGCCCGCCATTTATAGTCCGGTTCAGGCTTTAAAACTTGGAAACCCATTTTTCTTTAAACTTATGAAGACCACCCCCGTGCCACTCCCTTGTTTTGTTTTGTTGTTGTGTGCTTCTCGTCTGTGTGTGTGTGTGTGTGTGTGTGTGTGTATGCGTGTGTGTGTTTGCATGTATGTGTATGTGGGCGTGTGTGCTTAGCTGTGTGCGTGTGTGTGTGTGTGGTTTTTGAGGGAGATACGTGTGTGTGATTGCGTGTGTGTGTGTGTGTGTGTGCGTGCTTGTGGGTGTCTGTGTGTGTGTGTGTGTGCGCGCGCGCGTGTATGTGTGTGTGTGCGTGCTTGTGTGTGTCTGTGTCTGTGCGCGCGCGTGCGCGCGCGCGTGTGTGTGTGTGTGTGCGCGCGCGCGCGTGTGTGTGTGTGTGCATCTGTATGTGCATGTGTGTGCGCTTTGCGTGTATGCGTGTGTGTTTCTGTAAAGCGCCAAGCAAAGCCTTAATGATTCAGAGAATGGGCACTGTAAAAAAAATTCGCATTCTTTTCACAAATGAAACAAATTCGCAAAATCAAAGCGCTCACACGCCAGTCATTCACATACATCCACGCCTCTAAGTCAGAGGATCGAAAGGTAAAAGTAATAAACACGTGTAGCCTATAGTATAAGCAAAAAGCTCGAGAAATCGCAGACCATGAAGAGGGAGGGGAGGGGGAGAAGGGGGACAGGGGGGGTGAGGGTGAGGAACTATTTTAGTAAGCCAGTGTTAAAAGCCAGAAGCTTGAGTGCAGAGATTTGACGAAGCGAAAGGGGAAAGCTTAATCGAAGATTTCGTAAGACCTCGGGAGGCATCAGAATGGATAGATGGGGATATGCTGGGCTACAGTTTTTCTCCAATCCCCAATCCCCCTGCCCCCCACCCCCACCCCCCAACACTGTTTATCTCTGTGTGTGTGTGTGTCCCTCTCTCTCTCTCTCCCTCCCTCTCTCCCGCTCTCTCTCTCTCTGTCTTTTCCCTCTCTGTCTCTCCCTCTCCCTCTCTCTCTCTCCCTTTCTCCCTTTCTCTCCCCTCTCTCTCTCCCTCTCTCTCCCCCTCTCCCTCTCTCTCTCTCCCGCTCTCTCTCTCTCTGTCTTTCCTCCCTCAGTCTCTTCCTCTCCCTCTCTCTCCCTCTCTCTGTCTCTCTCTCTTCACTCTCTCTTCTTTCTTTCTCCCTCTACTTCCATGAACTGATGGCACTTTTTTTTTTTCTTTTTTTCTTTTTTTGTACTCGGGAATAAGGTTTCATTACATCCTCACACGTCTTGTCTCACCCCTCCCTGCACACACACACACACACACACACACACACACACACACGCACGCACGCACGCACGCACGCACACACGCACGCACACACGCACGCACACACACACACACACACACACACACACACACACACACACACACACAAAGATACGTGCGTGTGTGTATGTGTGTGTGTGTTATGTATATATATATATATATATATATATATATATATATATATATATATATATATATACGATGTTGCGGATATATATATATATATATATATATATATCGATCCACAACATCAGCAGACTTTCAAGATCCATCACACAGACACAGACACACAGACACAGACCGACTGTCCAACACAAGGATCGATACCTGGCAACGTGTGAGGTCGGGAAGGGAGGGAGGATGGGGGAGGGGGTGAGCACTGCAAGGGGGTCAGGGGGTAGGGGGGGGGGTCTGGCTGAGGTCTGACCTTTGACCTCTGACCTCGGGACTGTCTGGGCCTGACATGAGTGATGACTGAAAGACCAGCAGTTTCAATCAGACTGGCCCGAGGAGCTCCCTGCGAGTGAGTGGGGTTTTGTTCAGAGAGTTGAGAGGGAAGAGTTGTTGGGACTGTGTTTTCGGTTGTTTTTGTTGTTTTGTTTTTTTTCTTCGCTGTTGTGATGGTTTGACAGATGACTCTCAGTTCTTTGGTTCGTTTTCTGTCTTCTACTTCGTCTTTGTGTGTGGGGGGGGGGGAGGTTGCGCGGGGGCGGGGGGGGGTGTTGGGGAGGGTGTGGATGTGCGTGGGTGTGTGTGTGTTTCTGCTTGTCTGAGCGAGCGATTCTTTCTTTTCACACACACACACGCGCGCGCGCATGCACGCACACACACACACACACACACACACACACACACACACACACACACACACACACACACACACACGGAGTTGACTGGTGCTTCATGCTTCTGGAATGGAGCTGCATCCAAGTGGTTAAACGCCCTGCATGTAGTGGGTTATACTGCATATATTGCACTGCATTGTACTGCTTTTTCTGCCGTGACGGGTTTCCCCGTGTGAAATGAGCGCCCTACTTTAATCCTCCCTGCAAGCGTACTTGTTTTCCTATCAAAGTGGAATTTTCCACAGAATATTGCCAGGGTTCAAACCCTTTTCACCAAAACCACCAGTACCCCCCCCCCCCCCCCCCCCCGCCCCCCTATCTAACCGCACACACGTAATGTCGTTGGTCCCTGATGTCACTGTCCACGTTGAAGGCCTTGTGTTTGCCTAACTAATCAGAATGAACGTTCAGGAGCAGTAAGTGGAAGCAGCAGCATCCACGCCACAACAGACCAGACCCGAACTACCTGCTGACTCATCGAGAGCAGGTACCCATTTTCAGGCTCAGGACAGGCCACAACCTATACACAAAACTCTGTATCGGCGACACAGAGCAGTGCCCCTGCAGAACAGACAGCCAGACAACAAACAGAACATCTGCTGCAGTCCTGCCCGCTCCACCAAGCGCTCCGAGAGAAAATCTGGCCCGACCCAATCCCAGCGGCCCGGAAGCTCTATGGAGGACTGGAGGACCTGCGACGTACTGCCGCCTTTGTCGAGGAGACGGGGGAATCTATCTGATAAATGACGAACGAGACAACAACAACGTTCAGGAGCCAGTTGCATTGCTCGGACGGAAGAGCGTAGTATGGTCGTAACCCGCTACTAACTAGTTGTGTGTGATATGGAACTGACTAATGGCCCAGTTCGGTCAACGTAGGCATTTAGTCACGTGTAACTGTCAAAAAGTCAGAACCAAGCAATGCAGCTGGCTCCAAGAGGAGAGGAAAGTAATTCCGTGACCCGGAAGTGACGCGTGCTGGAAGAGAAAAAAACAACAACAAAAAAGCTTGATCAATGCCAGTTACCTCCTTCACCCTGAATAAACATAGCTCACATACTTCGGATTTGCCCCCCACACCCCCACACCCCCTCCTGAAGACGTTCAATTCAGCTCAATTCAGTTCAGTTCAGTTACTCAAGGAGGCGTCACTGCGTTCGGACGAATCCGTATTGACTATACCACATCTGCTAACCTGGAATATTCCATCAAAATTAACAAAGAAATGAAGAGAACAATTGTTACATTATCACGCTCTCTCTCTCTCTCTCTCTCTCTCTCTCTCTCTCTCTCACACACACACACACACACACACACACACACACACACACACACACACACACACACACACACACACACACACACGATAAAACAAGCAAACAAAGACATACGTACACATTCACGCCCACACTCTCAAACACGCACAGATCGTGCTAGCAATTGAACAGTAAGTGCATGTATGAAGAAGAAGAAGACAGAAGAAGAAGGGGAGGAGGAGAAAGAAGAAGGGGAGGAGGAGAAAGAAGAAGAAGGGGGAGGAGAAAGAAGAAGGGCAGGAGGAGAAAGAAGAAGGGGGGAGGAGAAAGAAGAGGAAGAAGAAGGGGAGGAGGAGAAAGAAAGAAGAAGGGCAGGAGGAGAAAGTAGAAGAAGAAGAAGGGCAGGAGGAGAAAGTAGAAGAAGGGGGGAGGAGAAAGAAGAAGAAGAAGAAGGGGGGAGGAGAAAGAAGAAGGGGGAGGAGAAAGAAGAAGAAGGGGAGGAGGAGAAAGAAGAAGAAGAAGGGGAGGAGGAGAAAGAAGAAGAAGAAGAAGCAGAAGAAGAAAAAGAGGAAGTGAGGATGAGGAAATTCCGCATTGTTTGTTCATGAAATGGACTTCCGATCTTCCTGCGTCAGTGATCACCATACCTTGCGCGTCCAGCAAACCAGAAACGGATGGACGATCATCTCATGTATACAGCCCAGAAGGTGGTATAGCGTGGGAGGTCGGCAGCAGCACAGGTGATGCCAGTGAGGTGAAGCGCTACAGAAGCTAGAGCAGCCAAAAAAAAAGAAGAAGAAAGAAAGAAAAAAGAACGAAAGAATGGAGAGAAAGAAAGAGAGAGAGATGCAGGAGGGAGGGGTGGGGAAGGAGAGAGGGAGGGAGGGGGGAGAAAGAGAGTGAGGAAGGGAGAGAGAGAGAGAATTTGGAATTTTGGAATTTGGAATGGTTTATTCACATTAGGCCTCAGCCCCAAGTGAAGGAAGGGGTTCACAAGACAGACAGACAAACAGAGAGAGAGAGAGAGAAATACTGGACATTGTTTTGCGGCTAATAAGCAAAGCGGAGATGAAGGGGAGAAAAAAGGAAATGGTTAAAACAAAAAGAGAAAATGGGGAAAAAAAGAGAAAAATATACAAGAAGGAAGAGAGAGTGCAAGACCAAAAAAATAAAGAAAGACAAAACTCTGGACTTTGTTTTATGGTGAAAGAAGCAATACGAAGATATAACTATATATAGATAGAGAGATATAGATAGATAGATATAGATATATATATATAAAGGGGGGGAAGAAGAGAGGAAAACCGGAAATGATCTTGCCTGTCGGAGTGTACTTCCGCTTCCTGTACCAAAGAGTACATCGCTTGTCGCTCGTTGCTTACTTATTTACCTCAGTGATGTAACTGTCTTGGCAAGTCTGCAAAAATGGTGTGCTATGTGCCAGCTGATCACTGACTGTTCACGCCGGAGGAAGATTTCGCATGAGGGGTGCCTCTTTTTAGGGGGTGGTGGAAGGTTTGTGGCACCGGGCAAGGCCGACTCCTGGTTAACTCACTCAGTACGGCCAGTCCTCTCTTCTCCTCTACACAGACCCCTCGGATGTCCAGTGGGTGTCTCAATGGCCCAGCCTTTAGCTTCCGTCGTCAGAATTGTGGTATTCTTTGCCAACATTCACCTCTTCAGTATAAGAGCCTTCCGCTTGCAATATTTTGATGATGGTAACTGGGGTGAAACGCTGTTAACGTTGTCTCTTTCGCCGTTCGTATGGAGAGAGTTAACTTGTCTTTTATCACACAAAAAGACAGGAAATTAAATAATTTCTTCAACTTCTTCAGCGTTCCCAGGCCATGTTCAGACAGTCAGTCCAGAGTAGGTTACGAAGTCCGCTGGAGCTCTGTAGCCGTTCCCTACAACTTACCTGGAGCGCTGTGGGACCGGGCCAGATCTGGCGCCTTGGCTCTTTGTGTAGAGGGCAGTCCTGCAGGACATGGGCTGGAGTTTGAGGAGCGGTGTCACACGGGCATTGCTCTGTGTGGGAAATGTTCAGTTTGTAGAGATGGGAGAGGAGCTGGTCTGTGTGGGAAATGTTCAGTTTGTAGAGATGGGAACGGAGCTGGTCTGTGTGGGAAATGTTCAGTTTGTAGAGATGGGAGAGGAGCTGGTCTGTGTGGGAAATGTTCAGTTTGTAGAGATGGGAATGGAGCTGGTCTGTGTGGGAAATGTTCAGTTTGTAGAGATGGGAATGGAGCTGGTCTGTGTGGGAAATGTTCAGTTTGTAGAGATGGGAATGGAGCTGGTCTGTGTGGGAAATGTCCAGTTTGTAGAGATGGGAACGGAGCTGGTCTGTGTGGGAAATGTTCAGTTTGTAGAGATGGGAACGGAGCTGGTCTGTGTGGGAAATGTTCAGTTTGTAGAGATGGGAATGGAGCTGGTCTGTGTGGGAAATGTTCAGTTTGTAGAGATGGGAGAGGAGCTGGTCTGTGTGGGAAATGTTCAGTTTGTAGAGATGGGAGAGGAGCTGGTCTGTGTGGGGAATGTCCAGTTTGTAGAGATGGGAACGGAGCTGGTCTGTGTGGGAAATGTTCAGTTTGTAGAGATGGGAACGGAGCTGGTCTGTGTGGGAAATGTTCAGTTTGTAGAGATGGGAACGGAGCTGGTCTGTGTGGGAAATGTTCAGTTTGTAGAGATGGGAGAGGAGCTGGGCTGTGTGGGAAATGTTCAGTTTGTAGAGATGGGAGAGGAGCTGGTCTGTGTGGGAAATGTTCAGTTTGTAGAGATGGGAGAGGAGCTGGTCTGTGTGGGAAATGTTCAGTTTGTAGAGATGGGAACGGAGCTGGTCTGTGTGGGAAATGTTCAGTTTGTACAGATGGGAACGGAGCTGGTCTGTGTGGGAAATGTTCAGTTTGTAGAGATGGGAGAGGAGCTGGTCTGTGTGGGAAATGTTCAGTTTGTAGAGATGGGAACGGAGCTGGTCTGTGTGGGAAATGTTCAGTTTGTAGAGATGGGAGAGGAGCTGGTCTGTGTG
>NC_134885.1:37973192-37980692 GCF_041734735.1 Babylonia areolata | reverse complement strand
CACGGATTTATTCATCTATTCGAGGATATGTAATACCTCACTATTGGGTAGCTACACAGCAATGCATGCTTTTTACACTGACACTAAAAATGATCAAAAGATCATGATTAAAAACCAGAAATGAAACCATTCTCATTATATCCAAAGGAAACAAACCTGCCTAATAGTAAAAATCATAGTCTTATTCTTTGTAAAGAAAAAAATCATAATGATCGTTTTCATGATAAATCACCACATACGTGTCCACCATCGATTCAGTTTCAGTTGTTGGTTTGGGTGTTTTTTTTCAAGGAGATGTCACAGCGTTTGGACAAATCCATATACGCTACATCATTTCTGCTTGGCACATACCTGACAGCAGTATTACCCAATGCGCTTAGTCAGGCTTTGAATGCATTGCATACATATTTGTGAGGAGGAATTTTGTTTAATGTCCCGTCACACAAATCGGTGATTGAAGACATTTTGTTAAAGTATTTATGAATACATCTGAGTATTATCGGTTAGAAGGGGTGGGAGATGTGGATGAATGGAGGGTTGGGGGAAACTGTGCAAATGAGGGTGAAATGAGGGTGAAATTTGAAAAAAAGAAATCTAAATACAATTACAGGAAATTACTTAAAGGACTTCGTAAAAGAGAAGTCGTTAAACTGACAAGCGAAACAACTGATAATGAATGCAAAAAGTCAAAAACATCAACTTTCTCAGTCACTTGTGAAGACACACTTTCGTGTACAAAAGGCTTCATCAAGCTACAGTCAAAAAAATTATATGCTCATATTTGTGTACCCATCAGAGATGCAGATTGAGTTTTGCCAAAGGACAACACGTATGGTTTGTTTGGTTGTTGTTGTTGTTTTCAGTGCGCCAAGTGCGTGCTCCACACGGGACCTCGGTTTACCATCTCATCCGAATGACTAGACGCTCAGTTTGATTATCCAGTACTGAAAAACTTGAGAGAAAGGGCGAGAGCGGGATTCGAACCCAGACCCTCACAGACACTGTATCCACTCTGCCACGTTCCTCCTTTCAAACTGATTAATGTGTCTGAGAGGGAAGGATCAGCGTTGATTTGTATTTTGTATTTGTATTTCCTTTCATCACAACAGATTTCTCTGTGTGAAATTCGGGCTGCTCTCCCCCAGAGAAAGCGCGTCGCTGCACTACAGCGCCACCCTTTTTTTTTTTCTTTTTTTTTTCCTGCGTGCAGTTTTATTTATTTTTCCTATCCAAGTGGATTTTTCTACAGAATTTTGCCAGGAACAACCCTTTTGTTGCCGTGGGTTCTTTTACGTGCGCCAAGTGCATGCTGCACACGGGACCTCGATTTATCGCCTCATCCGAATGACTAGCGTCCAGACCAACACTCGAGGTCTAGTGGAGAGGGAGAAAATATCGGCGGCTGAGCCGTGATTCGAACCAGCGCGCTCAGATTCTCTCGCTTCCTAGGCGGGCGCGTTACCTCCAGGCCATCACTCCAATATCAAAACTGATACAACTTAAACAAGAAGAGGGAGGGGGGAGGGAGAGAGAGGGCGGATGGAGAGAGAAAGAGAGAGAGAGTTTGCATGGCTTATAACGTAAAGTCTATGTGCAGGCGTTTTGAAAACGATGAGTTTTCAAACCAGTTTTAAAAGATTGGAAAAAAAAAATTTCAGGAGAGTGGCGAAGATCGTGAGGTAAACTGTTCCAGACAGATGATGCTGCACCTTTTACCAGCCCACTCATAGCTCTGAGAGTTACTGTGACGATCCTGCAAAACGTAACTGAAGTGAACAAAAAAAAAAAAAAAAAAAAAAAAAAAAAAAAAACCTGATGCGAATACCAGAACTGCTGGCTCAATATTTTTGTCTATATTCCACTGGTGAACCCGTTCACAGTTCAGGGGGTGATAATCTTCTCTCTGTCTGTCTGTCTGCCTGCCTGCCTGTCTGTCTGTCTGTCTGTCTGTCTCTCTCTCTCTCTCTCTCTCTCTCTCTCTCTCTCTCTCTCAATCTTTCTCAATCTCTCTCTGTCTCTCTGTCGCTGTATCTGTATATATCTCTCTCTTTCTCTCTCTCTCTCATGCACACACACACACACACACACACACACACACACACACACACAACTCACTCTTTCGCTCTCTCTCACACTCTCTCCCTCTACCTATCTACCTCTCTACCTCTGTCTGTCTGTCTGTCTCTCTCTCTCTCTCTCTCTCTCTCTCTCTCTATATATATATATATATATATATATATGTATATGTATGTATATATATATATATATATATATCGCTCTCTCTCGCTCTCTCTCTACCCCTCTGTCTGTCTGTCTCTCTCTCTGTCTCTCTCTGTCTCTCTCTCTCTCTCTCTCTCTCTCTCTGTGCCGCTGTTTCACACTCTTTGAACTTATTCCGTATGTTTTTGCATGACGCAAAGTGTTTGGAATTTCCTCCTCCTCCTCCTCCTCCTCCTCCTCCTTCTCCTCCTTCTTCTTCTTCTCCTTCTTCTTCTTCTTCGTCTTCTTCTTCTTCTTCTTCATTCGTGGGCTGCAACTTTCACGTCAGTTCACTCGTATGTACAAGTAAGCTTTTCCGTGCATAACCGTTTTTACCCCCCCCCCCCCCCCCCCCCCCAACATGTAGTCACACGTTAACGTTATCATCTCTCAAGAGAGGCATCCGTACTCCGTTTTCGGTAACATACATCTGGTTTCCAAAACCCACAGAACGCTGACTATGGATTATGGGATCTTTAACGTACGTGCGCATTTGATGTTCTTCATGCGTTACGACACACGAAAAGTGTTCAGGCATTGTAGATGGTACGCACATTTGTCGACGTGGAAGATCGGGAAATTCTCAACCCTACACCCAACTCGCAGCACCCTCCTCCCCAAACACCGCTGTCCCGCACGCATAAATCTACACACAGCATACTTGCTTGCGCGCACACACACACACACACACGCGCACACACACACACACACACACACAAACACAAACACACCCACACACTCTTCCCACCACCCTCAAACTCTCTCTCTCTCTCTCTCTCTCTCTCTCTCTCTGGGGTGAGTTCAGGTTCATGTACCAGAGAAGACGTGTTTTTTAGGAGCTCTCCAAACTTTCCAAGTTTTTTGTTAATTATTACGTCCTAAGTCATTTTTATTCAGCAAATGATGGATGGTGATGAAGTTGTACTACCAGCGGACCAGAAGATGTCAAAATTGTTGGCATTACAGAAGGCTGATATTGAAAAATCGATAAAAGAAATTTTGGATAAGAAGTTTACAACATTCTCGTTTCAAATCTCATCCAGCATCGACAGTGCAGTGCGAGAATTGAAAGAAGAAATACACGTGCTGCGTATGAAGACTGGTGCATTGGAGCAGGCAGTGAACACTTCGCTGACTGAAACGAACAACACAAAACAGAACCTGTTGAGACTGGAGGATGATATGACAAAGCTCACATCGGACTTGGCAGCGAAAGTTGACAGACTGGAGCTATTTTCGCGCAGAGAAAACTTGAAGTTTTTTAACATTCCTCGTTACAGCAGTTATGAAAGCTATGACGACTGTGCCGCAGCGGTGTTGGAGGTGTTGGATGGTGTGGTGCCTGGCAAAGTGTGGACTCCCGACGACATTGTGCGGGCCCATCGCCTCAGTCGTTACAACGATTCCCGAGGAAGACCCCCGCCAATGATTGTCAAATTTACCAGATGGTCAGATAAAATGTCAGTTCTGACGACAGGAAAGGCGGCCCTGAGGAGAAAGAATATCACGGTTGCTGGAGACTTGACAGATAGACAACGAGAGACAATACAAGAACACAAACGACGAGGCATGCATGCCTACTACAGAGGGAACCGTCTGGTGGTGGAGGAAGCAAGCAGAAGACGTGGTGACAGCCGCTGGCAGCAGCAGCAAGGTGTGGATGCAAAGGACCAGCGTTCCAGCTACCGCAACACCACGGCACGTAGCAGACAGGGAGAGGACCACTACCGGTGGAGGCAGGATGTCCGGCACGCCACAGTCAACGACTACGATGACGGGTATCCCTACTACAGCGACTTCGGAGACGGTGCTTGGGGTGACGGTCAGGAGTGGTATACCAGCCAGCAGCAGTACCAGGCGTACCCCCACTGGTTGTCGTCAATGCAGGCCTTTCCACCCGTTGCATCAAGGCCCCGCACTGTGACCAGCCTGACGACCTCACAGTATGACAGCACAGCCAGCGGACAGACAGGTGGTTCTCACCAGACAAAGGTACAGTGTGACAATACAGACAGTGGACAGACAGGTGGTTCTCACCAGACACAGGTACTGTGTGACAATACAGACAGTGGACAGACAGGTGGTTCTCACCAGACAAAGGTACAGTGTGACAGTACAGACAGTGGACAGACAGGTGGTTCTCACCAGACACAGGTACTGTGTGACAATACAGACAGTGGACAGACAGGTGGTTCTCACCAGACAAAGGTACAGTGTGACAATACAGACAGTGGACAGACAGGTGGTTCTCACCAGACACAGGTACTGTGTGACAATACAGACAGTGGACAGACAGGTGGTTCTCACCAGACACAGGTACTGTGTGACAATACAGACAGTGGACAGACAGGTGGTTCTCACCAGACACAGGTACTGTGTGACAATACAGACAGTGGACAGACAGGTGGTTCTCACCAGACACAGGTACTGTGTGACAATACAGATCATACAAACAGCAGACAGACAAACAATCCTGTCCAAGAAGATTCCAGGTATGACGACACTAACAGACAGAAAGATATCTTACATACATCTGAACCGTCAGTTAACCCCACAACTGAAACTACAGAGCAGACGACGAGTACTGACACACAGGGTGAAGGACAAGACAAACAAGACGACGAGGACGCAACACAGGCAGCACCACATAAGGAGGGAGCCTGCAAAGCTGGCACAGAGAATGACAATTTACAGACTGTACAAGACTCTGACGTGAGTGTACCTAACACTGATGTTTGTGCACACGATGGTGCATATGCAACTGAAGAAGACACACAGTATCGTAAAGATCGCAATACAGACAGTACAGCAGACAGTACAGAAATCAATCACAAAACAAACAGTTCCCGTCCGCAGAATGACTGCGTTGACATGATTTCGGAACAGGGCAGCACCACAGATCACAGACAGACAGATGACAGGACAGAATCAGCTGACAAACATAAACATGACCCTGCACTGGTGACACACACTGAAAAACAAACCACCCCACATAGTGACGTCATGACAAACTCTGCAGGCGAAGCGAAGCAGGCATCAGGGACGGCACGCAGAACAACACGTGCACAGTCCACAAAGACCAGAAGTCATTCTTGCACAAGCGGCACACCCAAACGCCAGTCCACACTTCATGAAACCACAGCCAGACACACACACAGGCAAGAGAACAACAAATAGGGATTCGGCCAGGCCTGTGTCGACAGAAATTTAAAATTTGTCACTTATAATATTGAAGGTTTATCACTTGTATATGATACTGATGTAAGATCTTATCTTTGTACTTTTGATTTCTGTCTTTTGGTTGAAACATTTGCGACAAAGTTCCCATCTCAATTATTTCCTGAGCATGACGTTTTTATTACTCCAGGAGTTCGTTTATCTGAGGGAGTAACTGCGCGTTTATCTGGTGGCCTGACACTGCTTGTGAAAAAGGAACTGTCTAAATATATAGAAAAAATATATGTAGAATATGACAATATTGTTGTTGTGAAAATATCACGCGAACTTTTTGCTTATGACTCGCCAGTCCTTTTGATCGGTTTGTATTTACCGCCCAGTTCATCTGATTACTATCGTGACACTGATATCAATAATGGGGTTGCAATCTTAGAACAATGTATAATGGACCTCACTGAAGCGTACGGTGATTGTCCATTTTTGCTGATGGGAGATTTCAACTCGCGTACAGGAGGAAAGAACATATGCAATGACAGCGTCAACCTTGGTATGGACCCCTTAGATGACGATGATGGAGAGACGACACGAACATCCAAGGACAAAGTTTGTAATGATTTTGGAAAGTATTTGTTAAATTTGTGTAAATGCTTTGATTTATGTATACTTAATGGCAGTATTGAAGGTGATGTTGATTTCGGTAACTACACATACATCTCACCGAGTGGATGTAGTGTTGTTGATTACTTTATTGTTTCCCATACCTTGCTAAAATTATGTAAACAGTTGAACGTATCACCAAGAATTGAGTCGAAACACATGCCTGTTGAACTTTATTGTGGAAATGTTACTTTTGAAACCGAGCAAAATGTGACAGCAAATGTTATAAGAATTGAAAAACTGAGATGGGATCCCGAAAAAGTAAACGACTTCCTTGGTAAATTGTCTGAAGCTGAATTCAAGAACAACTTGGAAAAGGCTACAAATCTAATTAACACTGATGTTAATGAAGCAATTAGTTGTGTTAACAAAGCATTGTATAATGCAAGCTCCTGTATGAAAAAAATAATCACTGTGGGGAGAGAAAAAACAGACTCTTGGTTTGATTCTGAGTGCAAAGACTCAAAACGCGAACTCCGCCGAGATTTGCGTAAGTTGTATAACGTTAAAACAGCATGTAACAAGGCCAGAGCAAGAAGCGGTGGGAGGGAACACCAAGTTGGAGATGGCGGTAGCGAGGACAGCGTGCAGTTAGATGAGGAAAAAAGAGTGAGGGAACAATACAATCAAAAGCGAAGGGAATATAAAGAACTGTTAAGGATAAAGCGAAAGGCCCATCGTGAAAAAGTTGTGAAATCATTACATGAAAATATCAGTAATTCAAAAGAATTTTGGGGCAAGATAAAATCCTTCACAAATAAAGCTACGATAAGTAATTCTATCAGCAAGGACGAATGGTTCCAGCACTTCTCTGAAATCTTCCAATCAGATGTTTGTCAGGAAGTTGTAAATGAAAATGTTTTAAATCAGCCAGAAACACAACCTGGTAATGAACATGACCAGTATGATACTGATGTTCTTGAAAAAGACATAACTGAAGGCGAAGTATTCGCAGCTATTCGTGCTCTGAAAAACGGAAAAGCTGCAGGCCCCGATGGCATAATAGGGGAGGTTTTCAAACACGCAGCTCTTGTTATTGTGCCATTTCTGGTTATACTTTTCAACAAACTGTTCACCTCGGGTATATATCCATCCCAGTGGACAGAAGCGGTTATTCAGCCACTTCACAAGAAAGGTGATAAGAACTCTCCCGACAATTATAGGGGTATATCCCTTTTGAATGTTTGCAGTAAACTTTATAGCCACATTTTAAACCAACGACTTAGTAAGTGGATTGAAGAGAACAGTGTTATAAATGAAAGTCAGGCAGGTTTTAGGAAGAAATACAGTACAATCGATCATGTCTTTACTCTGTTTGCATTGGTTCAAAAACAACTGTCTTATCATAAGAAATTATATGTCGCATTCATAGATTTTAGAAAAGCATTTGATTCAGTTGTACGAATA
>NC_134885.1:37955266-37962766 GCF_041734735.1 Babylonia areolata | reverse complement strand
TGACAGGTTAGAAAGAGAACAGAGAGAAATAACAGAAACAGTGTCTTGTCTGTCGGTAGACATGACTGATCTGCACAAAGAGATGATAGACAGAAGAGAGGAAACCAGAGAGATGAGAACATCAGTGAACGATATGCAGGAAGAAATTACACACTTGAGATCAGAAATTGACACGTTAGAACAGCATTCAAGAAGAGACAATCTACGGATTTTTGGAATTCCCTACAGTAGTGAACGTGAAAATTTTGACACATGTGTGATCGCTGTGGTTGATGCACTCAACAGTATCGATGGTCTGAAGGAATGGACCTCTGACGATATAGTGAGGGCTCATCGTGTTGGTCAGGCTAGGGATGGACAACCAAGGCCCATGATCGTCCGTTTCAGTCGTTGGAGGGACAAGATGTCTCTACTAACGGACAGAGCCATCCGGGAGAAGCTGAAACAGCAAGGCATTGGAGTGGCGAACGACCTGACCAGAGCCCAAGCACACATGGTCGCCGAAGCAAAGAGGGACGGCAAGAGGGCGTACTTCAGGAGGGGGAAGATGGTGATCGGCCCGGCTCTTCCTGATCCCCGCACCTACGCCGATGTGGCAGCGTCGGGCACTGACAACAGAGGGCAGCAGGACAGCGCGCGTGTGTCAGGAGACACAGGCAGTACACGGCACGTGCTGTTACCCAGCCAGGCTGGAGGCCAAGGTCAACGTGGCGGTGAGCTGATCCCGGGCACGGTCTCCACGTGCGGTGTGGACGGCACACCATCTACTTCAGAGGGCAGCAAGCAGCAGGACTCCGGAGCGGCCGGCGGAGGAGGGGGTACGCCAACACATGACAGCAGCACCCGGTCTTCACCCGCGCGGCGTGACAGGGACAGCAGTGGTGGAGGGGGGTCCCGCTGTGACGTAGCGGGTTCGCCAGCGACTCAGCGGTTGGCCAGAGGCGGTGTTGGCGGTGACGACCGGCATTCCCTGCGTGGTACGGGAGACTCCGTGGTGAGAAGAGGGGGCGGGAATTCCCGTCATGACGTCAGGGGTACTCCCGCTGTTGCACGTGGCGGACGGCGCGGTGTGGCCAATAGACAGACTGAGCTTGGCGCTCATTGGGGCAACCAGTCCGGCAAGTCACCTGGCAGTGGCAGTGATAGACACTTGCGGGCCAGAAACAAATAGGCCAGGCTCGACCATCCTAAATATTGGAAGTTTTTAAATTATAATGTGGAGAATCTTTATACAAAATTGTCTGATGTTTCATTTATAAATTATGTCAATACTTTTCATTTTGTTTGTTTAACTGAAACATTTCTAGATTCGTCCTTTGATTACGGTAATATTTTTCCAGAGTATCTAAAGTTTTTTGCTCCTGCAAAGAAAATGTCACGACAAGGGAGAAAATCGGGAGGAGTTTTAGTGTTAATAAAAAATACTTTGAAACAATTTGTGAAAGAAATTTCTTTAAACTGTGCGAACACTGTAGCGATTAACGTTGATAGAAGAGTTTTTAATGTTGATAAAGATGTTCTTTTTGTTGCAGCTTACATAGTACCCGAAGGAGGTCCACTATACAACGAAACAGAATTAAACGATGGAGTATTGATTTTGGAAGAATGTTTGCTGCAGGTTGTGCAAGATAAGGATGTGTATGTTATTGTTTGTGGTGATTTGAATGCACGTACAGGTTGTGAGCAGACCAAAAGTGAAGATATGGGTATCAATGTTTTTGATCTGGATTGGGAAAATGTGAAGGGAGATTCACGTTGTTCAAAGGATGTTACTATAAATAATTTTGGGAAATCCCTGTTGGACTTTTGCTTTTTGTTTGAACTTGTAATTTTGAATGGTTATTGTAATGGGGATCGAGATGGCGATTTTACTTTTGTTTCTACCCAAGGATGTAGTGTCATTGATTATTTTCTTGTTTCTGACTGCTTATTAGATAGTTGTAATTTATGTATTGGTGATAGTTTATTTTCATGGCATCTGCCAGTCGAATTGTCCTACATAAATAGATTAAGTACTGAAAAAGAATCTGACTCAATTCAAAAAGGAGAAGAAAGGATAGTGTGGTCTGAGGAAAATGTGCATGTATATAAGGATGAGTTGGACAGTTGTCAGTTTAAGGAGTGTTTACAGAATGCTTATAACATGTTAAATGTTGATGTTAATGCCTGTGTCAAATTGTTTTCATGTGCATTGTATGGAGCAGCTGCATGTATGATTCGAACAGTTGGTAGAGGACAGAAGAAATGTAATGATTGGTTTGATGATGAGTGTAAGAGGAAGAAAAGACTGGTCAGAGGCCTTCTTAAAAGTTTCCAGAGATGTAAAACTGAAGAGAATAAAAGAGTACGTAAAGAAACATTTGTAAAGGAAAGGAAGGAATATGTTTATTTGAAGAGAAGAAAGAAACGTGAATTTGAGGAGCTAAGGTTACAGAAATTAAAATCATCAATCAAAGATTCAAATCTGTTTTGGGCAACAGTAAGATCTGTAAATAGAAAGGCATTTGTTTATAATAATATTAGTGCTCAGCAATGGTATGACCATTTTTCTAGTGTATTTGTAGGTAATGCTAATACTGAAACAGAAGATGAGGTAGTAGAGGAGGTTGGTGATTTTGAAGAACCTTGTTTTAATGACCCAATTAGCAGGCAAGAAGTAATTGATAGCATAAACAATTTAAAACCAGGTAAAAGTGCAGGCCCAGATAAAATATTGAGTGAAATGTTAAAGCAGGCAAATACAGATATTGTTGATTTTCTGGTGCTTTTATTTAACAGATGTTTCAATGATGGAATCTTTCCAACAGATTGGGCAAAATCGATTATCATACCTATTCACAAAAAGGGAGACCCAAATATTCCAGATAATTACCGTGGAGTTGCACTTACAAGTATCATTAGTAAAGTTTACACTTACATTTTAAATAGAAGATTAACTAAATGGGCTGAACGAGAAGAAAAGATTATTGAAGAGCAAGCTGGATTTCGATCAGGTTACAGCACCATTGACCACATTTTCACATTGTATGCAATTGTACAAACACATTTATTAAAAAATAGAAAATTGTATGTTGCTTTTGTAGATTTTCAGAAGGCCTTCGACTCTGTGAATCGAAATAGTTTATGGAATGTGTTACGTAAAACTGGTGTTGATGGTAAGCTTTATATGGCACTGCGTGGTGTATATGATGCAGTTTTAGCGTGTGTACGTGAGAAGGGTGTATATTCAGATGTATTTGATTGCCCACGTGGCGTAAAACAAGGATGTCTGTTGAGCCCTATGATGTTTTCGTTCTTTATTAATGAACTGGCAGGAGAGATAACGAAAAAAGGAAGACATGGGATTCAAATGATCCCTGGGGCTGTTGAACTGTTTCTCATGTTATTTGCAGATGATGTAATTCTTTTGTCTGACACGGCCATAGGACTTCAAAATCAGCTGAACATATTAAAGCAAGAAGCAGATAGATTATTTTTAAAAGTTAATCTTGAGAAAACAAATGTAGTTGTGTTTAGAAAAGGTGGTTACTTATCTAGATATGAAAAATGGCACTATGGAACTGATGAAGTGAAGGTAACTAATGCTTATAAGTATCTTGGTATGATTTTTACAACTAAGCTGAGTTTGACAAGGACAGTAGCAGAAATTTGTAGAAAGGGGAAGAAGGGGGTTATAGAAATCTTAAGGTGTTTACGTAAGTTAGGCTCGATAGATTCATATATATTTTGGAAACTTTTTGATACTCAAATAGAACCAATGATAACATACAGTGCCGAAATTTGGGGACTTTCTGATAACAAAGATTTAGAAAAAGTACATACATTAGCTATTAAACGTTTTTTAAATGTTCCATTACATGCTTCAAATACTGTATTATATGGAGAAAGTGGTAGATACCCATTATACATTAAATCATGTGTGAAATGTATAAAATATTGGTTAAAATTAATAAGGCTACCCACATCGAGATTATGTAAGCAGGCGTATGAAATGTTAGTAAATGAACATGAGAGAGGGAAGGAAAACTGGGTATATTTTGTAAAGAAGACATTAACTGTAAATGGATTTGGGATTGTGTGGATGTGTCAGGGAGTTGGATGTGTAGAAGGATTTGTTTCAGAATTCAAAGATAGGCTAATTGCTTCATATAAACAGAATTGGCACGGTAAAATGGAAAGCACTGAGAAATATAGATGGTTTTATAGTTTTAAAAGTATATTTCAAACAGAAAAATATATCACAGTCGTGACAAACAAGTGGCACCGAACAAGTCTTGTCAGATTTAGAACGAGAACGATTGGTTTGAATGCTTATGAAAAGTGGTTTCAGACTGAGCCCTCGTTACTCTCCCCTTGTCCGATGTGCGGGCATTCAAGGGAGGATGAGTTACATTTTTTGTTTAGTTGTAAAGCTTATGACGATATTCGAGAAAAATGTGTTGTATTTAAAACAAATTCAGCAAAGTATGAAGATATTTTTGGAGTGCTTAATTTAAATCAGGAAACTTCACTACAGTCACTTGCAAAATATATTGCAGAAGCGAATAACATGCGACGAAAAAAACTCAACAATAATAAAATAGTATCAGGTGTTGCTCATTGTGAAAAGTGAAATCTGTGTTGTCACTCTCATATGGAAAATATTATGTTATACATTTATATATGTTTTTTGTTTTTATTTCTCACTACATGCCATTACTTTGAATGGATGGTCGAACTGCACTTTGTTGCACAGATTGATTGATTTCGTTTTGGTTTTGGTTTTCATCAATATTATTACTATTGATGCATGTTGTTATTTGTATTATGAACCCCCATGTCATTAGGGCTGTAAAGCTATTGACATTAAAGTGTTCAGTGTTCAGTGTTCAGTGTTCTCTCTCTCACTTCTCTCTCGCTCTCGCTCTCTCTCCCCCCTCTCTATCTCTCCACATTTCCCCGCCTCTCAACCCCCCCCCCCCCTCTCTCTCTCTCTCTCTATCCATACGCTTCTTGCTTATTCTTGTTTTTCTTGTCCTTCTTCTTCTGCGCCTCTTTGTCTCTGTCTCTCTCTCTCGATCTCTCTCCATGCCCCCCTCTCTCTCTCCCTCTCTCTCTTTCCCTCTCTCCCTCTCTCTCCCTCTCTCTCTCTCTCTCTTTCGATCTCTCTCCATGCCCCCCTCTCTCTCTCCCTCTCTCTCTTTCCCTCTCTCCCTCTCTCTCTCTCTCTCTTTCTCTTTCGATCTCTCTCCATGCCCCTTTCTCTCTCTCTGCGACTGCGAGGGAGGCGATAACAGGGTCTAATTGCCGTTCCTGTCTGGAATTGGCTGTCTGGCATTCAAGAAGAACTGCTGAATCAGCATGGTAGATCATGGATGGAAAGAAAGATCGATGCTTTGTCTGTCTGTCTGTCTGTCTCTCTCTCTTTCTCTCTTTCTCACTCTCTCTCTCTCACTCTGTCTCTCTTTCTCTCTCGTGTGTGTCTCTCTGTCTCTCTTTCTCTCTCTCACTTTCTCTTTTTCTCTCTTTCTCTCTCTCTCACTCTCACTCTCTCACTCTCTCTCTTTCTCTCTCTCTCTTTCTCTTTCTTTCTCTCTTTCTCTCTCACTCTCTCTTTCTCACTCTCTCACTCTCTCTCACTCTCTGTCTCTCTCACTCTCTTTCTCACTCTCTCTTTCTCTCTCTCTCTCTTTCTCTCTCTCTGTGTCTCTCTCTCTGTCTCTCTTTCTCTCTCTCTTTCTCTCTCTCTTTCTCTCACTCTTTCTTACTCACACTCTCTCACTCTCTTTCTCTCTCTCTGTCTCTCTCTCTTTCTCTCTCTTTCTCACACTCTCCCTCACCCTCTCTCTTTCTCTCTCTCTCTCTCTCTGTCTCTCTCTCTCTCTCTCTGTCTCTGTCTCCGTCTCTGTCTCTCTGTCTATCTCTCTCTCTCTCACACTCCCTGTTGTGTTTGATTAACCCTCTTGCATTCGTGCATTGTTTGACAGAGAAATTCTTCCTTGCGTTCGGCAATGGCCGGAATGAAAAAGCAAGAGTTGTTTTGTTGTTGTTGTTGTTGTTGTTTGGTTGGTCGTTGAGGGGTTGAGCGAGGTTCAAGCGTCGGAAGAAGTGGGCCTGGGCCTCCATTTCCTGTTCCAAAAGACAATTTTATTATGTGTGTAGCCGTGTACCTGAGTGGTTTATTTGCAATGAAAGGGTACGGTACAAAAGAACTAACTAATGATTGATTTACTGAATTAAAAAGGATAGACAAGAATCCCCGCGCACAGGGGAATTGCGACGATTCTGCCAGTATGTAATACTTGTAGTTTACTGATCCGACAAAAGAGATATTAATTAAATACGCTGCGTCAGAAATACACGTTTCCTCTCAGCCAGTGACGTACAGCGAACTGGTCGAGGAGTGGGCTGTCTGGCGAGAAGGACAAAATGACGTAAGCTTAGCGTCAGTTGAAATCTTTACACTGACGAACGATTAAACTAAAATCAAGTATGCTTCTAACTGATTAAAGTGTGTGTGTGTGTGTGTGTAAGCACAACAAATATAATAATGCGGCGAAAGATAGAGACCTGATTAATAAGTGTTTAGAGAACAGGTTTAGAATGGGCTTTGCATTTAAACCGGGAATCGCGTCACACATTCTGCGCGAGTCATTGAAGACTCACACTCTTTCTCTCTTTCTCTCTCTCTCACTCTCACTCTCTCACTCTCTCTCTTTCTCTCTCTCTCTTTCTCTTTCTTTCTCTCTTTCTCTCTCACTCTCTCTTTCTCTCTTGTCTGTTAGTTGCGAAAAAGGCGTCTGCTATGTTAGTGTGGTAAACAGTCAGTGAAACCAGCCTAGCGCTTGGCTACATTTGAGTTTACAGACAACGAATTTGCATCTGATCTTTTCTTATCCTTTCTTTTCTTTCCGTTTCTTATAATTATTCTATGGTGCCATCATTGTCATGATGGTCTTCACCATCATCATCATCATCATCATCATCATCATTATCGACGTATCATTCTTGTTGTCATCCTTAGTCATCACATTATAGGTGTTGGTTTGATTGTTGGGTTTTTTTCATTGTTCTCTTAATGACGCAGTGTTCTGTTTGTTTCTCTTGGTTTCAGGTGAGTACCTGTAGACTTTGGTCAGTGAGCATGAAGAGGGGTGCACTTTGACGGTGATGGTAATGTCTGTGGTAATGTCTGTGGTGATGGTAATGTCTGTGGTAATGTCTGTGGTGATGGTAATGTCTGTAGTAATGTCTGTGGTGATGGTAATGTCCGTATTAAGTTTGTGGTGATGCTATTGTCTGTGGTGGTGGTATTGTCTGTTGTCTGTATTAAGTTTGTAGTGATGTGATGGTAATGTCTGTGATACGTCTGTGAAAATGGTAATGTCTGTGATGATGGTAATGTCTGTGATGATGGCAATGTCTATGGTAACGTCTGTGATAATGGTAATGTCTGTGGTGATGTCTGTGGAAATGGTAATGTCTATGGTGATGGTAATGTCTGTGATGATGGCAATGTCT
>NC_134885.1:37927766-37930266 GCF_041734735.1 Babylonia areolata | reverse complement strand
GGCAGGAGAGGCTGCGGGGGGTTGGGGGGGGAGGGTATAGAAGGGGGTGGGGGTAGGGATGGAGAAAGAGGAGGGAAAGAGGAAGGAAGAGAGGGGTGAGGGAGAGGGGTGAGGGGGGTAGGGAAAAGAGGATCGTGTTCAGGAACCAACTGACGGCTGCTGTCACTTTGCAGGTTCGTAACTGAAAGGCTCCACTGTGATTCCCTCTCTCTCTCTCTCTCTCTCTTTCTCTCTCTCTCTCTCTCTCTCTCTCTGTGTGTGCGCCCCCCCCCCCACCACCACCACCACCACCGCCCCCCCACGCCTCCCCACCCCCAACCCCCACCCCCACCCCCACCCCCACCCAACCTACCTCTTCTCGCGTCGTATTGTGGCAGCAGTCAGACCAGTTCCACTGATGCTGGAAATTAGTTAGTTAGCTGTTTGTGTGTAGCAGCGGTTTTTGTTGTTGTTGTTGTTGTTATTGTTGATGTAGTTTGTTAGTGTTTTCTCTCTCTCTCTCTCTCTCTCTCTCTCTCTCTCTCTCTCTCTCTCTCTCTCTCTCTCTCTCCTCTGTCGGTGACTGACAAGGGGCGGATTTTTTTGTTTCTGTTTCTGTTTTCGTTTTTTTTTTTTGGTTTTTGAGACCTCTCTACCCCCCCCCCCCCACACACACACACACACACACACCCTGCACCCCTCCCTACCCTACCCCCCCCCTGTCCCCCCGACCCCCATCACCCCACCTCATCCTTGTCTCACTTCTCCATTCTCCTTTCCTCTCTCAGTTTCGGTTCTGTGGCCTTAAAACTCTCTCCATACGAACGGCGAAAGAGACGACGTTAACAGCGTTTCACCCCAATTACCATCATCAAAATATTGCAAGCGGAAGGCTCTTATACTGAAGACGTGAATGTTGACAAAGAATACCACAATTCTGACGACGGAAGCTAAAGGTTGGGTCACCACTGGACATCCGAGGGGTCTGTGTAGAGGAGAAGAGAGGACTGGCCGCACTGAGTGAGTTAAAAAAAAAAAAAAAAGGAGGAAGAAAAAAAAAGAAGTGGGATGTGAACCTTTGGAGTACTTGAAATACAGACACGTTACCTGGCCACTTTCTTGTCACGTGTCTGTCCGTTTGTCTGTCTGTCTGTCTGTCTTTCTGTCGGTCTTCCTGTCTGTCTTTCTTATCTGCGTCTATCTGTTGCATAGTATTCTTATTTTATTTTTTATTTTTGGTGGTGGTAAGACTTTCTGTGTCTTTTTGCTGTTGTTGTTTTGTTTTTGATTTTTGTAGTAGTAGTAGTACTTGTTGTTGTTGTTGTTGCTGCTGCTGCTGCTGCTGTTGTTGTTGTTGAGTTGCTTTAGTTTCAAATGCAAAAGACAACAATTTTAGATGTCGTTGGAACATGCAGATAAAGAAACACGAAGGGGGCAGGGGGTGGGGGGGGGGGGATAAAGAAAATGGGAAAAACAGGGGAAGCAGAGAGAGAGAGAGAGAGACAGAGAGAGAGACAGAGATAGACATAGTCTCTCTCTCTATCTTATCTCTGTCCCCGTCTCTCTCTCTCTCTCTCTCTCTCTCTCTCTCTAGAGAGAGAGAGAGATACAAGTAGGGCTCTAACCATTCATAACTACAAGTGACCAGTGGCAGAGTGTGGCACGCTGCACTTGGGGTCACTATGAGGAAGTACACCATCAGTGCCAACCTCATCAGAGTCATTCAACACCTGTATGACACAGCCATCAACGCATTCCTACTCAACGGCGGCACAGGCGAGTGGTTCCAGACAGCTGCAGGAGTCAGACAGGGCTGTCCTCTCTCACCCACACTCTTTGGTATCTTTCGAGAGAGACTGATGACTGCATGACATCAAGTTCACAGTTGGTCCAACAGCAAATTGAGAACTGTATGAGCAATGCTTTCTCTGTTGCAGTGACAAGTCAAATTACAGTTTAGTCTTTTGTGAATGACAATGACTCTCAAACCAGGTGGCAAAAATTGCACTGGCTCTTAGTGCTGCAGCCTTGGGGGCTAGATGGCCTTTGAGGAACCACCCCAACACCGGCCATCCTAAAGCCGTCTTGGCCGAGAGAGTGGGGGGGGGTGTAACTTGGGCAAGACACTCTCCACTATAAACAGATCCTTGCCCAGATAGTCGGGGCAGCAGTTACCTCCTCTGCTGTCCTGATGGTAACAGTCGGACACGACTGACTCACGATTCAGTTTCAGTTTCAGTTTCACTTTCTCAAGGAGGCGTCACTGCGTTCGGACAAATCCATACACGCTACACCACATCTGTTGAGCAGATGCCTGACCAGCAGCATAACCCAACGCGCTTAGTCAGGCCTTGAGTGCATGCTTACATATTTGTGTACCTATGAAAGTGGATTTCATTTTACGTAATTTCGCCAGAGGACAACACTCTCGTTGCCATGGGTTCTTTTTCAGTGCGCCAAGTGCGTGCTGCACACGGGACCTCGGTTTATCGTCTCATCCGAAAGACTAGACGCTCAGTTT
>NC_134885.1:37912766-37920266 GCF_041734735.1 Babylonia areolata | reverse complement strand
CTGGCTGACTGACTGACTGACTGGCTGGCTGGCTGGTTGACTGACTGGTTGACTGACTGACTGGCTGGCTGGCTGACTGGCTGACTGACTGGCTGACTGGCTGGTTGACTGACTGGTTGACTGACTGACTGGTTGACTGACCGACCGACTGACTGACTGACTGACTGGTTGACTGACTGACTGACTGACTGAGTGAGTGACTGACTGACTGACTGGTTGACTGACTGACTGACTGACTGGCTGACTGGCTGGTTGACTGACTGGTTGACTGACTGACTGGTTGACTGACCGACCGACTGACTGACTGACTGACTGACTGACTGACTGGTTGACTGACCGACCGACTGACTGACTGACTGACTGGTTGACTGACTGACTGACTGACTGGTTGACTGACTGACTGGCTGGTTGACTGGCTGGTTGACTGACTGGCTGGTTGACTGACTGACTGACTGGCTGGTTGACTGACTGACTGACTGGCTGGCTGGCTGACTGACTAAATAAGTAAATATAATGAATCCAGAATGAATGGGTGTTCGTTTAAACACGCCTTTGGATACATATAATTATGATAGTCAGTCGTGTCCGAATGACTCTGACCATCAGAACAGCAGAGGAGGTAACTGCTGTCCCGACTGTCTGGACTAGAACTTGATTGTAGCGGGGGAGTATCCTTGCCCAAGTGATTGTTTAGATCTTTCTGCCAAACAGGCACAGGGACGGAGGCTTCAGTGGTGTCTTCCGTGTTAACTGAAAACCCACCTGTTGAGAATGGCCTTTCGATGTGACGAAACATAGTTCTTTGTCTCTTCCCACCCTCTGCACCCCCCTTGTGTCACCCCCTCCCCTCCCCTCCCCTCCCCTCCTCCCGCCGCCATTGTAGTATTCCTGTGGTGTGTGCGCTTGTGGGTTGGTGCTTGAGTGCGTGCGTGCGTGTGTGTGTGTGTGTGTGTGTGGGGGGGGTGCCTTTTTCCTGTGATTATTCATATGTCTGCAATTTGTTATATTGGTGGATACTGATCTTGTTTTCCACTTCTATGTCTTCATGTGCTCTTGTGTTGTACAATGCACTTATATGTACTGTTTCCTGTGAGGCGCTTAGAGCCCGCCTTTGGGGAGTCTGTGCCATATAAGTACAATTCATTATTGTTATTATTATTATTATTATTAACACCCATTATTTGTATTTGTAGTTCTCTTTTTATCACAACAGATTTCTCTGTGTGAAATTCGGGCTGCTACACTACAGCGCCACCCTTTTTTTTCTTTTTTCTTTTTTTTCTTTTTATTCCTGAGTGCAGTTTTATTTGTTTTTACTATCGAAGTGGATTTTTCTACAGAAGTTTGCCAGGAACAACCCTTTTGTTGCCATGGGTTCTTTTGCGTGCGCTAAGTGCATGCTGCACACGGGACCTCGGTTTATCGTCTCATCCGAATGACTAGCGTCCAGACCACCACTCAAGGTCTAGTGGAGGGGAAGAAAATATCGGCGGCTGAGCCGTGATTCGAACCAGCGCGCTCAGATTCTCTCGCTTCCTAGGCGGACGCGTTACCTCTAGGCCATCACTCCACTAAAAGAACAACGCCAATAATTATATGAAAAGCCAACAAAGGGAAGGGAAGAGAGAAAGACAGCGGAGAAAAAGAGAGGAAGGAGAATGGGGGTTGGTGGGGGAGGGAAGAAAGGAGAGAGACAGAGACAGGGACAAAGAGAGACAGAGAGATAAAACAGAAAAAAGCGAGGCACTGAGATACAGCCGAGCCAGAGACGACGGAGAGACACTGGGACCGGAAACTGAACTCAAAGACAAGAAGATGGAACGATAATGTTCGGAGCAACATAAAAAAAAAAGAAAAAGAAAGAAAGACAAACAACAACAAAAATCAGCAGGAAAAGACAAACAAGTCGTCAGTAGCTCGGAAAAAGAACCGCAAATTTACCCACCCCCCCCCTCCCTCCCCTCCAGGAATACCTGCTCGGAATGACAAACACATATAACTCGAGTCCTTTCTACCTCATCGTCTGCTGACAGCCGAGCTTGCCTATGCAGTCAGCAGCCGTACAGAATGATAGTCGGCCCGTGCACGCACGCGCACACTGACTGAAGCACAAGCACGCGAATCGTGCCAGCCAGTGCAGAAGAGGGAAGTAAGTCAGTCTCCTTCAGTTCACCCTAACTTTTGTTAAAGTCTTAACTCCCGAGAGCAAGGTTTCGGTTCTAGCTCCGCCCCTTTTCTCTGCATTCAAATTTTGTATTACGTGTAGCTGACACATTTTGTACTTTCCAAAGTCAATTCAGGTCTAGATTGGAAGCTGCTAGGCAAATCTCGCTCTCTGCCATAAATGAAGCCAAACCGTAGCTTTATTAGGCTTTTATTTTGAATAAACCTTCACCGACGTCACAGTGTCAGACTCTGGTGAGAAACTGGCTTGATTCAAATCGCCCGCCATTTATAGTCCGGTTCAGGCTTTAAAAGGACAGTCCATGACACGGCTGCTGGCAGCTACTAGGAAGTATAACCTTCCCGATAGATTTTAACACTACGGTGTGTGTGTGTGTTGTGTATGCGGGCGCGCGCGCGCGTGCAGTAAAAGAGAGAGATGGGGGGGGGGGGGGGGGGCGTCACCGTGGATCTGTTTTCATGTTGCTGCTTGCTTGCTTTCTTTTTTTTTTCTTTTTTTTTTCTTGGCATGTGGTTTTCCCGTCTGGATTGTTCACGCAGTATTCCAAAAGCGTTACAATACCAGGCGAATCTTTTTTTTCTTTTTTTTAACTGGAATGTACCGACGCCTTGTATATATGTGTCGTGCTGTGTTTGTGGATGACTGTTTGTGGATGATGGAAAGGTGTTAACGAGCTGAGAGAAGAACATTGTATCCTGCTACTACTCCCAGAGACAGAGACAGAGACAGAGAGAGGGATGGGGGTAGAGGTGAAGGGGGGGAAGGGAGGGGGGGGGGTATTGGAAGGGGAAACCATTGTTTCTTTCCGAACAACCACAGCAGTGAAGCTCGGAACGGCTGTGCTTGTGTTGATCTTGGCTGGGTGTGCAGCAACAGAAGATGTCTGTTCTCCTCGGGTGGTTTTTTTTTTGTTTTTGTTTTTTTTTTTTGTGGGGGTGTTGTTGTTGTTGTTGTTGTTGTTGCTTTGTTGTTTTCTTGTGTTGTTTTTGCTGCTGTTGGTTTGTTAGTTTTTGTTGCTGTTGTCTTTTTCTCATCGATTTATCATCTGTTCGTCATACAGACTTTTCTTCTTCTTCTTCTTCTTCTTCTCCTTCTTCTTCTTCTTCTTCTTCTTCTTCTTCTTTCTATTAACACTTTAACCCCTTTGACCGTTGGCGACAAGTGCTGATGTAAGTACATTACAATATAGTGCAAGGGAAAAAAAAAACAGTAAAAGATGTCAGCACCCTTCACTGAGGTTAATCAACAGAGCCTACAGGTCATGGTGACAGTCTCCCAGTCTTCACCTCGGCCCTTTTCCTCCTCTTCTTTGGATTGCACTGGGTAGATTGGCACTGATCTAAAAATACATGGATAGCTCATTGGCCAAGAAAGCTGAAGCCAACTGAACGCCATATTGTTTCTCGTGTCCGGCCGTCTGTCCGTGGACAAGTCGTCTGCTAATTGGTGGTAGTTTCTGAACTGTAACAATGTATCTTCGATGAAATCGTGTTATGTTTGCCCCCACGACATGCCAGATGTTGTGTCTTGATTGAAATCTGCCAATGGTTTATCTACCAATAGTTATTACAGAACAAAAACAGTGCAATGATGCGTGACGCACACTTGCAGTGGAGACACACACCGGAAAGTCAGCTTAACTCTTTCCATACGAACGGCGAAAGAGACGACGTTAAAAGCGTTTCACCCCAATTACCATCATCAAAATATTGCAAGCGGAAGGCTCTTATACTGAAGACGTGAATGTTGACAAAGAATACCACAATTCTGACGACGGAAGCCAAAGGTTGGGTCATGGAGACACACACTGGACATCCGAGGGGTCTGTGTAGAGGAGAAGAGAGGACTGGCCGTACTGAGTGAGTTAACTAACGCCGCGAGCAATTGAAAGCTTGACGGAAGCCAGCTGAGCGCTCGGCTACACATGAAGTCACCGCTTCGCGCTATACTGACACGAGAAGCAAAATGGCTGATTGAACACTTCCGCTGGCTTCAGTTAGCAAAGTGGCTCAAAGAAGGCATGCGCTATCCATGTATTTTTAGGCCAGTGGTTGGTTTGGTTGGTTTGGTTTTTCAGCAAAATCAGTTACAATCATCGACATGCAGAAAACACATAGCAAACTGCATTTCACACTCGTGCTACGCGGATCACATTTCACCACGATCCGGGCAGCAGTCAAAGGGTTAAATACAATTATTTTGAAACAATTACAGCAAATGTGAAGGAAACTTCAGCGAGTGCAGATTTGGTCTGTCACCATGGCTGAAGCACATGTGACCAAGGATTTTGTTTTCTTTTCTTTTCTGGCTTTTAAAACTTGGCAATAAAGACATGTTATGGCTGTTGTTGTTCTATGTGTGTTTGTGTGGGTGTGGGTGTGTGAGTGTGTGTGTGGGTGTGTGTTAAGGTTTCGTCAGAATGACAAATGACGGTTAAACATTGTTGAGATTCCTGCATTCAGTCAAACAGTAGATGTTGGACTTACTGTGCCTGTGTGTCTGTGTCTGTGCATGTGCATGTGTATTTGTATTTGTCTGTGTATTAGTATGTGTGCATGTGCCCCCTTCCCTACCTCCCCTCACCCCTCCCCCTTTTTCAACGTTCTAGCAAAGTCATTTTCAAGATGACAGGAAAAACTTGTCCCCAACCCCCTCCCTATCCAACCCCCACACCCTCCACAACTTGACGCTGCTGTATGATGATATCTGTGAGATACAATTACTAGTAAAAAAAAAAAAAAAAAAATTTAAATTAATAATAGATGTATATTTACATTCGCGCGTGACAAAACTGGCGAACAGGGTATCCACTGTTGACAGAGGTCGGCTCAAGGTAAAAGTGAGAGGTGAGAGGAAAGGGAATGGGAGGTGGGGAAGGGGGCGGCGGGGGTGGGGTGGTTCGGGGGCGGGTGGGTGGTGGTGGGGGGGGGCGGGGGGTAGGCGGGAAACTGGCTGACTGACAGGCAGAGAACTAATTGACCTATGCACCTCGAAGTAAGCCAATAACGTGAGACGGAATTAATTGTGCGTGCGTGCGGATTTGTCATTTGTCCTAACTAAAAGACGCAGCGTGACTAATCCCCCCCCAGAAGGACAGAGTTAATGAGAAGGGGAAATAAATTCCCGTTTACTGCTAACATTTGAGACGGTGCGTGGAGAATAACACCGGGAGGGGTTGGGTGTGTGTGGGGGGGTGGGGGGGGTCAGATGAGAAGTGGGGTGGGGGGTAGGGGTGGTGCGGGGGAGTGTGTGTGTGTGTGGGTGGGGAGGGGTGGTGGTGGAAGTTCTTATACCCGTCGCTACACCTGAGATGGTTTTAACAACGGTGGGTGTGTGATAGGGGTTAACATGGGTCATCTCTCACTGCTGACAAAACGAACGAATGCAGTGCCCAAGGTTCCCTTGTCAGTCAGGGTGAGGGTGAACTTTTCTTCTTCTTTTTTTTTTTTTTTTTTTTTTTTTTTTCTTTTTTTTCAAAAGCCTTCGTGTAAGGGATTTCGAAGCCGTTACATGCATGAACGCACGCAGCGCCCTCGCTGAAACACACGAGCGCACATGCACGCACGGGGCGCATAAACACATAATTATCTTGTCATCTGTCTGTCTGTCTGTCTGTCTGTCTGTCTGTCTCTCTCTCTCTCTATCTCTCTCTCTCTCTCTCTCTCCTTTTTTGTTCATGAGTCTACAAACATTACTACCTGAATGCTTGCTCTCACCAAAATGCCAATATAATAAGAAGGCATGTTGAATGCTCTCTCTCTCTCTCCTCTCTCTCTCCTCTCTCTCTCTCTCTCTCTCTGTGTGTGTGTGTGTGTGTGTGTGTGGCTGTTTCGTTTTTTTATGGGTTTTTTTTTTTCACTTTCTGAGAATGAGAAACGCACATACTTTAGCCGTCATTGCATGTATATCATCACGATCATCACCCCCCCCCCCAAAAAAAAAAAAACCCACAAAAAACGTGTGCCTGCAAACACTTCTTTCTTTGCGCAAGCTGCTGCCAAAATAGTGATGAGAAGATAGACCTCTTTCACCAGTTTGTCTCTGTGTGTGTGTGTGTGTGTGTGTGTGTGTGTGTGTGTGTGTGTGTCTTTCTCTCCCTCTCTCTCCCTCTCTCTCTCTGTATTTCTCTTCCCCTCTCACTATCTCTCTCTCTCTCTCTCTCTCTCTATCTCTCCATTTCTTTATCTTCCTCTCTCTCTCTCTCTCTCTCCCTCTCTCTTTCTCTCTCTCTCCCTCTTTCTCTCTCTCCCACTCTCTCTCTCCCCTCTCTCTCTCTCTCCTTCTCTCCTTCTCTCTCTCTCTCTCCCTCCCTCACTGTCTCTCTCCCTCACTCTCTCTCTCCCTATCTCTCTCTCTCTCCCTCTCTCTCCTGTTTAGTCATTGTGTTCTTCGTACTCCGTACCATATGTAGCATGAATTGTTCACATTCCCTTCATTGCGGGCCTTGGCTGTGATGAATATATCATCCGTATCCGTTATCCCTGTGTGTGTATGTGTGTGTGTGTGTGTGTGTGTGTGTGTGTGAGTGTGTGTGTGCGGCCGGATGCGTATATAGTCGTCGTGTCAGTGTGCGCATGAACGCCGCGCGCAGTGCTTACGCGTCTGTGAACGTTCGCTCGTGCGTGTAATGTACCAGCTTCGAGATCTTAGCAAAATTCTCCCTGCCCCCCCCCCCCCCCTCACGCCCCCCTATCCTCCCCGCCCCCGCCCCCACACCCTCACACCCCCACCACTCCACCCCTCGCTTCCAACTGACTGACAACGAACTTCTTTGAGCAGTCGTTAATTCCGATGGCTCTGTGAGAGAATTCTTTCACACATCTGCCTTTGCTTAACTCTCTGCATACGAACGGCGAAAGAGACGACGTTAACAGCGTTTCACCCCAGTTACCATCATCAAAATATTGCAAGCGGAAGGCTCTTATACTGAAGAGTTCAATGTTACAAAGAATATCACAATTCTGACGACGGAAGCTAAAGGTTGGGTCATTCAGACACCCACTGGACATCCGAGGGGTCTGTGTAGAGGAGAAGAGAGGACTGGCCGTACTGAGTGAGTTAAAAAAAAAAATTCATCTCGGGTGTAATGTTTTAAACTTAAGCCGCCCTCACCTCCCCACCCGCCCCCCGCCCCCCTGCGTCCTTCCCCCACCCCCACCCCCCACCCCCCATCCCTCTCCTTTTCATCTGCCCCCTGGGGTGATTCTTAATCTGTTGTTGTTGTTTCTGGGACCTTTCACGCAGCCTGTGAAGACAGATGACAGAGCGCGTGCAGTTTAGTTTGATTCGTGTTATTTCACGTCGAGGCGCGCGCG
>NC_134885.1:37907766-37910266 GCF_041734735.1 Babylonia areolata | reverse complement strand
TGCATACGAGTGAACCGCAGAAGAAGAAGAAGAAAGATAGATATACGCTCACGGGCACACGCATACGCACACGTGCACATACACGCGGGGCGCGCGCACGCACACACACACACACCACACACACACACACACACACATTCATGCACATAAATGTTCATACATACATACGTACGTACATGAACATAATAATATATACAGAATATCAACCTCAATTCCTTCCTTGCTAGATGCCCCCCCCCCCCACCCACCCCACCACCACCACCCACTACCCACACCACCCCACCCCCCACCCCCCACCCACCACCCCCCACACCACTCGCTCCTTCTCTTTCATTTATTGCCTCTTTGCCACACACACACACACACACACACACACACACACACACACACATACAACACGCACGCACGCACGCGCGCACTCGGCAGTCTAAACAGACTGAACAGACGCAACAGACGCTCAAAATCTGCCGTCAATCAGACAAACAAGCCGTACTGGTTCCATTAGCTCCGGAGTCACTGTCCCTCACTTTCCTTTGTTCGAGATGGAGTGGAGAAGGAGGAGAAGAGGGAGGAGAAGGAGAAAGTGGAGATGCAGAAGGTTGAGGAGATGGAGAAGGGGGAGGAGGAGGTGGATAAAAAAAAAAAAAAAGGAGGAGAAGGTTGAGGAGAAAGTGGAGGAGGAGGAGGAGGTTTGATAAAGAGAAGGAGAAGGTTGAGGAGATGGAGGAGGAGAAGGGGAAGGAAATGGATGAGGTGGAGAAGGAGGGGGTGAAGAAAGAGGAAGAGGAGAAGGTTTAGGAGATGGAGGAGAAGGAGCAGGAGAAGGAAGAGGTGGAGAAGGAGGAGGTGGATAAAGAGGAGGAGGTTGAGGAGAAAGTGGACGAGGAGAAGAGAAGGAGAAGAAGGAGGTGGATAAAGAGGAGAAAGGAGAAGGTTGAGGAGAAAATTGAGGCGGAGAAGGAGGAGGAAATGGAGGAGGAAGTGAAAGAAGGTGGAGGAGAAGAAGGGGGAGGAGAAGGAGAAAGCGGAGAGAAGGAAGGCGGAGAGGGAAGAAATAGAAGAAAAGTTGCAAGAGTTCGAAGAGTAAGGTGGAAATGAAGGGAAAGATGATGTTGATAATGATGATGATGATGATGAAGAACACCACCACCACCATCATCATCACTACCGACAACAACGACGACGACAACAACAGCAACAACAATAGCAGCAACAACAACAGCATCAACATTATCAACATCTACATCATCAACAACAACAACAACAGAGATAACAACATCAATATCACCAACAACAACAACAACAACAACAATAACAAGAACATCAGCAATCACATGGACAAGACGAAATAAACAGAAAAAGAAAGAAATAGAAAAAAAAAAGAACTAGCAAAACAATTTATTCTCCGTCTCCTCCTCCTCCTCCTCCTCCTCATGCTCCTACAAGTATTACTACTCCTACTACTACTACTGCTACTACTACTACTACTACTACTACTACTATTATTATTATAGCTGCTGTTACTTTTGCTGCTGTTGCAACAGGTAGTGCTGCTACTACTACTACTACTACTACTACTACTACTACTACTACTTGTATTGTTATTACTCCTACTAGTACTGCTGCTTCTACTACCACCACCATTCCTACCACCACGACTACTGCTTCTACTACTTTTTTTTTTTTTTTTTTTTTTTTTACGGTTACAGTTGACTTCATCAAGTTTTTGCGCCTAATCAATATTATTATTAGTAGTAGTAGTTCTTTTTTATGTATTTATCTATTATTTGTTTATTTATTTACTTCCTTTTATTTTATTTTTATCATTATCATTATCTTTTTTTAATATCTTTTTTATCTTTTTTTTTTCCTCAAGGCCTGACTAAGCGCGTTGAGTTACGCTGCTGGTCAGGCATCTGCTTGGCAGATGTGGTGTAGCGTATGTGGATTTGTCCGAACGCAGTGACGCCTCCTGAGCGACTGAAACTACTACTACTACAGGAAATTTCCCTAACTCCTTTCTTTTTTTTCTTTTTTTTGTTGTTTGTTTTTGTTTTTGTTTTTTGTTCTTACCTAGATGAAGAAAAAGAATTATGATCAACACAAACTTTCAGATCCAAACAGAGCCCATACGGTCCGAATGAATCTGCCACGTGTGATTAAACAAGGACTGTCTTGGCTTCTCCCTTCCGTGGAGTCCTGTGGGTTGTGTGAAGCGGATCAGTGGCTCTCTCTCTCTCTCTCTCTCTCTCTCTCTATATATATATATATATATATATATATACATATATATATTGTGTGTGTGTGTGTCTATATATGTACGTATATCTGAGGAGAAGAGAAAAACAGCACACAGCAAAACAGAACAGAACAGTGTGTGTGTGTGTGTGTACGTGTGTGTGTGTGTGTGTGTGTGTGTGTGTGTTCGTTCTGTAGTTTAGGTCAGGTCAGGTCATTAGATCTGCTACTGGTAACCGTAACCAGTACAACCGGTTCTGTG
>NC_134885.1:37904261-37907666 GCF_041734735.1 Babylonia areolata | reverse complement strand
TTTTCCTCCTCTTCTTTGGATTGCACTGGGTAGATTGGCACTGATCTAAAAATACATGGATAGCTCATTGGCCAGGAAAGCTGAAGCCAACTGAACGCCATATTGTTTCTCGTGTCCGGCCGTCTGTCCGTGGACAAGTCGTCTGCTAATTGGTGGTAGTTTCTGAACTGTAACAATGTATCTTCGATGAAATCGTGTTATGTTTGCCCCCACGACATGCCAGATGTTGTGTCTTGATTGAAATCTGCCAATGGTTTATCTACCAATAGTCATTACAGAACAATTTCAGTTTCACTTTCTCAAGGAGGCGTCACTGCGTTCGGACAAATCCATACACGCTACACCACATCTGTTGAGCAGATGCCTGACCAGCAGCATAACCCAACGCGCTTAGTCAGGCCTTGAGTGCATGCTTACATATTTGTGTACCTATGAAAGTGGATTTCATTTTACGTAATTTCGCCAGAGGACAACACTCTCGTTGCCATGGGTTCTTTTTCAGTGCGCCAAGTGCGTGCTGCACACGGGACCTCGGTTTATCGTCTCATCCGAAAGACTAGACGCTCAGTTTGATTTTCCAGTCAAACTTAGGAGAAAGGCGAGAGCGGGATTCGAACCCACACCCTCACGGACTCTCTGTATTGGCAGCTGAGCGTCTTAACCATTCTGCCACCTTCCTCCTACAGAACAAAAACAGTGCAATGATGCGTGACGCACACTTGCAGTGGAGACACACACCGGAAAGTCAGCTTAACTCTTTCCATACGAACGGCGAAAGAGACGACGTTAACAGCGTTTCACCCCAATTACCATCATCAAAATATTGCAAGCGGAAGGCTCTTATACTGAAGACGTGAATGTTGACAAAGAATACCACAATTCTGACGACGGAAGCCAAAGGTTGGGTCATGGAGACACCCACTGGACATCCGAGGGGTCTGTGTAGAGGAGAAGAGAGGACTGGCCGTACTGAGTGAGTTAACTAACGCTGCGAGCAATTGAAAGCTTGACGGAAGCCAGCTGAGCGCTCGGCTACACATATGAAGTCACCGCTTCGCGCTATACTGACACGAGAAGCAAAATGGCTGATTGAACACTTCCGCTGGCTTCAGTTAGCAAAGTGGCTCAAAGAAGGCATGCGCTATCCATGTATTTTTAGGCCAGTGGTTGGTTTGGTTGGTTTGGTTTTTCAGCAAAATCAGTTACAACCATCGACATGCAGAAAACACATAGCAAACTGCATTTCACACTCGTGCCACGCGGATCACATTTCACCACGATCCGGGCAGCAGTCAAAGGGTTAAATACAATTATTTTGAAACAATTACAGCAAATGTGAAGGAAACTTCAGCGAGTGCAGATTTGGTCTGTCACCATGGCTGAAGCACATGTGACCAAGGATTTTCTTTTCTTTCTGGCTTTTAAAACTTTGCAATAAAGACATGTTATGGTTGTTGTTGTTCTATGTGTGTGCGTGTGTGTGTGTGTGTGGGTGGGTGTCTGTGTGTGTCTGTGCATGTGCATGTGTATTTGTATTTGTCTGTGTATTAGTATGTGTGCATGTGCTCCCTTCCCTACCTCCCCTCACCCCTCCCCCTTTTTCAACGTTCTAGCAAAGTCATTTTCAAGATGACAGGAAAAACTTGTCCCCAACCCCCTCCCTATCCAACCCCCACACCCTCCACAACTTGACGCTGCTGTATGATGATATCTGTGAGATACAATTACTAGTAAAAAAAAAAAAATTTAATTAATAATAGATGTATATTTACATTCGCGCGTGACAAAACTGGCGAACAGGGTATCCACTGTTGACAGAGGTCGGCTCAAGGTAAAAGTGAGAGGTGAGAGGAAAGGGAATGGGAGGTGGGGAGGGGGGTGGCGGGGGTGGGGGGTCGGGGGCGGGTGGGTGGTGGGGGGGGGGGGGCGGGGGGTAGGCGGGAAACTGGCTGACTGACAGGCAGAGAACTAATTGACCTATGCACCTCGAAGTAAGCCAATAACGTGAGACGGAATTAATTGTGCGTGCGTGCGGATTTGTCATTTGTCCTAACTAAAAGACGCAGCGTGACTAATCCCCCCCCCCAGAAGGGACAGAGTTAATGAGAAGGGGAAATAAATTCCCGTTTACTGCTAACATTTGAGACGGTGCGTGGAGAATAACACCGGGAGGGGATGGGTGGGTGGGGGTGGGGGGTCAGATGAGAAGTGGGGGTAGGGGTGGTGGGGGGAGTGTGTGTGTGTGGGTGGGGAGGGGGGGGGTGGAAGTTCTTATACCCGTCGCTACACCTGAAATGGTTTTAACAACGGTGGGTGTGTGACAGGGGTTAACATGGGTCATCTCTCACTGCTGACAAAACGAACGAATGCAGTGCCCAAGGTTCCCTTGTCAGTCAGGGTGAGGGTGAACTTTTCTTCTTCTTTTTTTTTTTTTTTTTTTTTCTTTTCTTTTTTTTCAAAAGCCTTCGTGTAAGGGATTTCGAAGCCGTTACATGCATGAACGCACGCAGCGCCCTCGCTGAAACACACGAGCGCACATGCACGCACGGGGCGCATAAACACATAATTATCTTGTCATCTGTCTGTCTGTCTGTCTGTCCGTCTGTCTCTCTCTCTCTCTCTCTCTCTCTCTCTCTCTCTCTCTCTCTCTCTCTCTCTCTCCTTTTTTGTTCATGAGTCTACAAACATTACTACCTGAATGCTTGCTCTCACCAAGATGCCAATATAATAAGAAGGCATGTTGAATGCTCTCTCTCTCTCTCTCTCTCTGTGTGTGTGTGTGTGTGTGTGTGTGTGTGTGTGTGTGTGTGGCTGTTTCGTTTTTTATGGTTTTTTTTTTTTCACTTTCTGAGAATGAGAAACGCACATACTTTAGCCGTCATTGCATGTATATCATCACGATCATCACCCCCCCCCCAAAAAAAAAAAACCCACAAAAAACGTGTGCCTGCAAACACTTCTTTCTTTGCGCAAGCTGCTGCCAAAATAGTGATGAGAAGATAGACCTCTTTCACCAGTTTGTCTCTGTGTGTGTGTGTGTGTGTGTGTGTGTGTGTGTGTGTGTGTGTCTTTCTCTCCCTCTCTCTCCCTCTCTCTCTCTGTATTTCTCTTCCCCTCTTACTATCTCTCTCTCTCTCTCTCTCTCTCTCTCTCTCTCTCTCTATCTATCTATCTATCTCTCCATTTCTTTATCTTCCTCTCTCTCTCTCTCTCTCCCTCTCTCTTTCTCTCTCTCTCCCTCTTTCTCTCTCTCCCACTCTCTCTCTCCCCTCTCTCTCTCCTCCTCTCCTTCTCTCTCTCTCTCCCTCCCTCACTGTCTCTCTCCCTCACTCTCTCTCTCCCTATCTCTCTCTCTCTCTCTCCCTCTCTCTCTACTTCTCTCTCTCTTGTTAAGTCATTGTGTTC
>NC_134885.1:37876761-37879261 GCF_041734735.1 Babylonia areolata | reverse complement strand
CCAGAGTCGAACCCCGCGTGTTCGGGTGAGAAGAAACTGTGATATCATTACACTATCGTGGTTCCTAATTATTATTTATTTATTTATTTATTTATGTAAGCTTATCTATTATTTATTCACCCTTTTTTTTCTCAAGGCCAGACTAAGCGCGTTGGGTTAGGCTGCTGGTCAGGCATCTGTTTGGCAGATGTGGTGTAGCGTATATGGATTTGTCCGAACGCAGTGACGCCTCCTTGAGCTACTGAAACTGAAACTGAAACTTCATAACTTTATGTATGTGCTTACTTACTTTTGTTTAATTATTTCATTTGATTTTTAGATTTATTTACTTAGTCATTCTGATTCATACATTCATTAATTTGATGACTTATCTTTTTTTTTCCAAACATTTTTATTCAGACAAAGGTTTGCATACCAAATAAATATTTTACACTAGGAAGGCACAACAATATAGCGTTCCGAACATCAACCATTCCACATCAAGTATCACATCGGCAGAACAGCAAATATCAATTCAAACATTGATCTGTGTGATATCATAACACACGAATTACAATGAAATTGTAGTAAATGACAGTATCCTATCTGTTCACACATTGATTCCACTGGTACTGCTAAGCCCAATTCATATAAAAGTAATATAGGTTTGATTATACATAATACAAATCTTAATCTTGTACGATATAGACTTATCTGTTTATTTGTTATATATTATCCTCTTTTTTTTCTTTTTCTCAAGGCCTGACTAAGTGCGTTGGGTTACGCTGCTGGTCAGACATCTGCTCAGGAGATGTGGTGCAGCGTATATGGAATTGTCCGAACCCTGTGACGCCTCCTTGAGCAACTGAAGTGAACTGTATCTATCAGAGTAGATTTCATCTCCAGAACATTGTATTGTGACATGTCCCAAATGAAATACTGTTTAAACCAACATTGCCAGAGGACAACCCTTTTGCTGCCGTGGGTTCTTTTCCAGTGCGCCAAGTGCGTGCTGCACACGGGGCCTCGGTGTATCGTCTCAATCTTCTTCTTCTTCTTCTGCGTTCGTGGGCTGCAACTCCCACGTTCACTCGTATATACGCGAGTGGGCTTTTACGTGTATGACCGTTTTTACCCCGCCATGTAGGCAGCCACACTCCGCTTTCGGAGGTGTGCATGCTGGGTGTGTTCTTGTTTCCATAACCCACCGAACGCTGACAAGGATTACAGGATCTTTAACGTGCGTATTTGATCTTCTGCTTGCGTATACATACGAAGGGGGTTCAGGCACTGACAGGTCTGCACATATGTTGACCTGGGAGATCAGAAAAATCTCCACCCTTTACCCACCAGGCGCCTTCACCGTGATTCGAACCCGAGACCCTCAGATTGAAAGTCCAACGCTTTAACTCTCTCCGTACGAACGGCGAAAGAGACGACGTTAACAGCGTTTCACCCCAATTATCATCATCAAAATATTGCAAGCAGAAGGGTCTTATACTGAAGACGTGAATGTTGACAAAGAATACCACAATTCTGACGACGGAAGCTAAAGGTTGGGTCATTCAGACACCCACTAGGACATCCTAGGGGTCTGTGTAGAGGAGAAGAGAGGACTGGCCGTACTGAGTGAGTTAACCATTCAGCTATTGCGCCCGTCGTATCGTCTCATTCGAATAGCTAGACGCGTGGTTTGATTGTATAGTCGATCTTTGGAGGAAGGGCGTGCAAGAGCGGGATTTGTACCCACGCCCTGACGTACATTGTGTTGGCAAATAAACTTCATTACCACATACTTTTTCCCCCTTAATCCTTATTTTCAGTTGTTGAGTTTGTTGTTGTTGTTGTTGTTGTTGTTGTTTTCCCTGTCTTATGGCGCAACAATTGCCCCAGGATGTCATGCGGAATGCGATCCGGGAATGTTCAGTGACTGTACACTCTTGTCTGGGTTTATTGTTGCTCTGGTGGTGTGTTGCTGCTTTGCATTCTGAGCGAGTATAACACGTGATTATTATTTCTGTCTAGGTTTGTTCATGCATGCTGTGGTGTGAGTTGCAGTGTGGGGAGAAAAAAAAACAACAACACAGAATGAAAAAAAAGTTGTTAAATAACAGAGAAAAAGACAGATTTTTGTGTGTGTGTGTGTTTTTTGGCCAACGAAGAAGGCTTGGGAAGCACTAAAATAATAATGATAATAATAATAATAATAATAATAACGAGTGCTCCGTGGCCTGCATGCAACTAATGCCACAACTTCATTACCATGCTGCCACTCTGTTCTGGTGAGAGAACGCTAAACTGAACAGTGAAATGTTTAATGTCATCAGCTGTAAAGCTCTAGTGACATAGTAGGTACAAATCAGAACAAAAAACGGTGCAAAACAAATAAAATGGAACAGAAAGGAAAAACATAATCAAAGAGTAAACTAAACTACTAAGGGATAAGCGGCACTTTGGTACTTTGTCGTTTGCTTAACTCACTCAGTACGGCCAGTCCTCTCTTCTCCTCTACACAGACCCC
>NC_134885.1:37866761-37869261 GCF_041734735.1 Babylonia areolata | reverse complement strand
GCTGGTTCTCAGTGCGCCGCGCGAGTGCTATGAGGATGACTGACATCCTGCCGAGAGCATGATGGGAATGCCACGTGGGCGACCGACGTCAGTGATTCTTTCTGCGCGCGCATACACAGACACCACGTGACACTGACCACGTGACTAATGGCTCGTCGCGCGGCGAGCAGAATCAGTGTGATGATTATAGATTTAGATATATATATAGATATATATTTGCTAATAAAACGTTTAATTTCAAAGAAAAGAAAAAAAAAGACAAGCAAAAAGAAAGACCGACAGCACTCTGAGATCTTCAGTTTAACGTCTTTTTTTTTTTGTCTTTTTTTTTCTTTTTTTTTACCCTTGATTTGTAGTAGGTATTAACGTGGCGATAGCCTTGAGATGGCCTTAGTGGTCGGCGAGGCTCTGAGCACCATAATTTGATTTGATTTGAACGTCTATTCACTAGAAGTGTTATTAGACGAAAAGACCGAATAGAGGTAGTGGCAGTGAAAGAGAGGGGATGCTTGTGAATATTAGTGTACCGAGGAAAGTGTTGTTGTGTGTTTTAGGGGAAATAAGAATAAGTCTATCATAAGAAAGAAATAAAACGTTTAAAGAGAGGGTGGTGTGTAATTATTGAGGTGTTATAGGAAGGAAATTAGGACTGTGCATATCAACAAGTGGTAACTTATAATAACATCAACACGTTTTAACTTGCAACGCCATGTAAATATGAATAACGACATTAATTGAAAACCAGTCAAAGGAGGATACCAACTGGACAGAAGTTTGAAATTTCCGAAAAACCTTCTAAGCAATGAATGTATTTGTATTTCTTTATTTTTTATCACAACAGATTTCTCTGTGTGAAATTCGGGCTGCTCTCCCCAGGGAGAGCGCGTCGCTACACTACAGCGCCACCTTTTTTTTTTTCTTTTTTTTTCCTGCGTGCAGTTTTATATGTTTTTCCTATCAAAGTGGATTTTTCTACAGAATTTTGCCAGGAACAACCTTTTTGTTGCCGTGGGTTCTTTTACATGCGCTAAGTGCATGCTGCACACGGGACTTCGGTTTATCATCTCATCCGAATGACTAGCGTCCAGACTACCACTCAAGGTGTAGTGGAGGGGGAGAAAATATCGGCGGCTGAGCCGTGATTCGAACCAGTGCGCCCAGATTCTCTCGCTTCCAAGGCGGACGCGTTAACTCTAGGCCATCACTCCACCTATCTATTATTTATTCACCTTTTTTTTTTTGTCAAGGCCTGACGAAGCGCGTTGGGCTACGCTGCTGGTCAGGCATCTGCTTGGCGGATGTGGTGTAGCGTATATGGATTTTCCCGAACGCAGTGACGCCTCCTTGAGCTACTGAAACTGAAACTGAAACATCACTCCGCCTGTGCGGAAGCCCTTTCAGTGAAGCCGATTGGCTGACTCTGCGCCAATCATGATTCGCATAATATTCATTCCCGATTCGCCTGTCAACAATTTGGTGATTCCCAAATCACCCACTCCCAAGTCTGCCTACGTACTTAGTTGTTGTGTGTGTGTGTGTGTGTGTTGTGTGTGTGTGTGTGTGTGTGTGTGTGTGCGTTGTGTGTGTGTGTGTGTTGTGTGTGTTGTGTGTGTGTGTGTGTTGTGTGTGTTGTGTGTGTGTGTGTGTTGTGTGTGTGTGTGTGTGTGTGTGTTGTGTGTGTGTGTGTGTGTGTGTGTTGTGTGTGTGTGTGTGTGTGTGTGTGTGTGTGTTGTGTGTGTGTGTGTGTTGTGTGTGTGTGTGTGTGTGTGTGTTGTGTGTGTGTGTGTGTGTGTGTGTGTTGTGTGTGTTGTGTGTGTGTGTGTGTTGTGTGTGTGTGTGTGTGTGTTGTGTGTGTGTGTGTGTGTGTTGTGTGTGTGTGTGTGTGTGTGTGTTGTGTGTGTGTGTGTGTTGTGTGTGTGTGTGTGTGTGTGTGTGTTGTGTGTGTGTGTGTGTTGTGTGTGTGTGTGTGTGTTGTGTGTGTGTGTTGTGTGTGTGTGTGTGTGTTGTGTGTGTGTGTGTGTGTTGTGTGTGTGTGTGTGTGTTGTGTGTGTGTGTGTTGTGTGTGTGTGTGTGTGTTTGTCTATGTGTGTGTGTGTGTGTTGTGTGTGTGTGTGTGTGTTGTGTGTGTGTTGTGTGTGTGTGTTGTGTGTGTGCGTTTGTGTGTGTTGTGTGTGTGTGTGTGTGTGTGTGTGTGTGTGTGTTGTGTGTGTGTGTGTGTGTGTGTGTGTGTGTGTGTTGTGTGTGTGTGTGTGTGTGTTGTGTGTGTGTGTGTGTGTTGTGCGTGTGTGTGTGTGTGTTTGTCTATGTGTGTGTGTGTGTGTGTGTGTGTGTGTGTTGTGTGTGTGTTGTGTGTGTGTGTGTGTGTGTTGTGTGTGTTGTGTGTGTGTGTGTGTGTGTGTGTGGTGTGTGTGTGTGTGTGTGTGTGTGTGTTGTGTGTGTGTGTGTGTGTGTGTGTGCGCGCACACACACACACACACACACATGTATGTATGTGTTGCGT
>NC_134885.1:37849261-37851761 GCF_041734735.1 Babylonia areolata | reverse complement strand
TCTGTCTTATCTCAGTGAGGTGGCACCCCTTCACTGACATGCTGACACGCTGATTAGACTCTTTCTTATCTCATTGAGGTGGCAGCCCTTCACTGACATCCTGACCTGTAAACTCTGTCGTATCTCAGTGAGGTGGCAGCCCTTCACTGACATCCTGACCTGTAAGCTCTGTCTTATCTCAGTGAGGTGGCAGCCCTTCACTGACATCCTGACCTGTAAGCTCTGTCTTACCTCAGTGAGGTGGCAGCTTTTCACTGACATCCTGACCTGTAAGCTCTGTCTTACCTCAATGAGGTTGCAGCCCTTCGCTGACATCCTGACCTGTAAACTCTGTCTTATCTCAGTGAGGTAGCACCCCTTCGCTGACATCCTGACCTGTAAGCTCTGTCTTATCTCAGTGAGGTGGCAGCCCTTCACTGACATCCTGACCTGTAAGCTCTGTCTTATCTCAGTGAGGTGGCAGCTCTTCACTGACGAAGGATACTCGTCAGCAGTAGTCAAGGTGTTAATCCTTTCACTGCCAAATTCGCATTTATGCAGCAGCCAGTTAGAGGACCCATGTCACTGAAAGGTGACCAGATCATGAGCCTGTTGTCCATGAACCTACTGTTTTTTTATGTTCGATGGTAGAACAGGCCATGTTTTCTGCACATCACAGGTGGGATGGTGGGGGTGGGGAGGGGGAATCCCCAGCTATTCTTAGACATCATATTTTGTGTCTTTATAGCACAAGGGAATTTTTGCACTCTACATTGACTGGCGGTGAAAGGGTTAAAATTGTTTTTTCAAGCCCCTCCCTATCCTTCCCCTCCCCCCACCCCCCCCCCCACTCCCCCCCCCCCCCCCCCGACCCCCCGTCCCATACACCCAGTTCTCCCTCCTCTTTCTCCCCTCTTAAATAAAGTACAACACGAGGGAGAGTGCAGAAGAAGACTATTGTTGTTGTGTGTGTGTTTGTTTGTTTGTTTTAATTCAGTACAGTGATAGCTGTTTTTAAAAAGCCATCAACATCTTATCAAGCAGGTTTACCTGGTCAGAATATAGATATGATTATCGGTAATGAAAAACAAAAACTAGTGGAGCGATTTGTTTGTAGGGATTTGAAGGCTCTTTGAAACATATCCGCTAGTCTGACTGACTGTCTGTCTGTCTGTCTATTAATGTTTCTTTTCTATCTCTTTGCCGGACATCCCATTTTTCATTCACGAAAGTTATCCTTATTCCTGCTGTGAAATTCGTTGTCTGTACAGGGTCCACACACACACACAAAAATAAATAAATAAGAACCGCTTGGCAGAATTGCACAGTACTCTTCCTTGGGGGTGGGGGGGGGGCATAACGAAATGATGGTGAAGCAATCTTATGAGCACCACTCATAAACCAGAGGTGGTTTCTTATATTTTCCTTTCTTTTTTTCCTGCAATGAAAAAAAAAACCCAACTATCGTATTTAAATTACCGACTAGATAACTTTAAACCTTTGGCTGAAACATCGATTTTCAAACGCCTTTTTTTTACAAGCTGTTTTACAAGGTGCATGTGGACCTGAAACAGCTATCAGTGTATTCCGTGAGAGGTTAGTTGTAGGAGGTATGCAGCTGTTGAAATCATCTCTCGAATTTTTTTTTCTAACAATTTTCTAATGAAAACATGCCTACTTTTATGAAGTGGTCCTGAACATATTGTGAAGTCTGTATCACTACATTCAGTCTGGCTGAACTGCGCTGAATAGCCATCCGTAGACAATGCTGCAAAGGTTACGTAACTCTGAATTGACCCAAAGGTGTACGTAACTCTGAATAGACCCAAAGGTGTTTGTAGTAACTCTGAATAGACCCAAAGGTGTGTGTAGTAAATCTGAACAGACCCAAAGGTGTGTGTAGTAACCCTGAACAGACCCAAAGGTACATATATAGTAACGCTGAACAGACGCAAAGGTGTACGTAACTCCGAATAGACCCAAAGGTGTTTGTAGTAACTCTGAATAGACCCAAAGGTGTGTGTAGTAAATATGAACAGACCCAAAGGTGTGTGTAGTAACGCTGAACAGACCCAAAGGTGTGTGTAGTAACGCTGAACAGACCAAAAGGTGTGTGTAGTAACTCTGAATTGACCCAAAGGTGTGTGTAGTAACGCTGAACAGACCCAAAGGTGTGTGTAGTAACGCTGAACAGACCAAAAGGTGTGTGTAGTAACTCTGAATAGACCCAAAGGTGTGTGTGGTAACACTGAACAGACCCAAAGGTGTACGTAACTCTGAACAGACCCAAAGGTGTGTGTAGTAACTCTGAACAGACCCAAAGGTATACGTAACTCTGAATAGACCCAAAGGTGTGTGTAGTAACTCTGAACAGACCCAAAGGTGTGTGTAGTAGCTATAAACAGACCTATAGGTGTATATAGTAACTCTGAACAGACCCAAAGGTTTACCTAACTCTGAACAGACCCAAAGGTTTACCTAACTCTGAACATACCCGTAAGTTTACCGAACTCTGAAACAG
>NC_134885.1:37801761-37836761 GCF_041734735.1 Babylonia areolata | reverse complement strand
CCTGAGAAAAAAAAAAAAAAAAAAAAAAAAACGCGTGCGGCGCGAACGCCATTTGCATTGTTGTACTTTCGTTGGCCGGAAATGGGACAGGCGAGGAGGGCATGACGGGTAGGAAGTGAACTGTTTCCGGTAGCTTAATAATCCTTCGTGCTGTCCTTTGGCCGGATGTAAAAGAAAGGTGTCGCGAAAAATCACGATTTATGATTCAGGAGTGTCTGTTGATATCAGCCATGACCTGTGGCTTTTTTTTTTCTTTTTCTTTTTTTCGGAAACGGATCTTTCTCGATGGCTTCTATTTATAGGCTTTAGAACTGAGTCGTTCGATAAGTGGCTGTTTCTATGGTCGAGTGATCATAATATACACGCGCAGTCCTCGTGTGCACGCGCGTGTGACTGTGAAAGATTAATTTTCCTATGAACTGATTTGTAATATGAACACTATCTCTGTGTGGGCGTGTGTATTGGCCTGTGTGTGTGAGTGTCTGTGTGTCTGTGTGTGCGCGCGCGCTTGCACGTGTGTACGTGTGCTCACATACGATGTGCCATCAGAAAAGATGGACCATACACCGCTACACCACATATGCTAAGCAGATGCATGACCAGCAGGCAAACCCAACCGTGACGGGCTTAGTCAGGCCTTGAGGGGAGGACAAAAAATGAATAGAAAATAAATGAATGAATAATAAACGTCATCATGATCATCATCACAATGATAATAATAATAAAGACGGAAAGAAAGAAAGAAAAGAAAGGAAGGAAGGAATAAAGAAAGAAAAAATGTCAGACTGCATAACTTCATGATATTTTTTTGTTAGTCAAGAGTCCGGCTCGATCCAGGTTCTTTACTAGATGTGTGGGCAGGTCAGAGTGTAATCAAGTGCAAAAACAGAGGAAATTCGCTTAAATCACTGCATGAGAACCGAACAGACCCGACGACGTTTTTGGTGGCAAAAAAAAAAAAAAAAAAAAAATCGGTAGCCCCAGCCGCCCACGTGAACGAGCGAGGAGGAAAGGTGGGGTGGAAGAAGAAAAACATGGTTTGCAGGCCGGAGCAATCCTCATTCCATCCATCCATCCATCCATCCATCCTTCCTTTCTTTTTTTTTCTTTTTCTTTTTTTCTTTTCTTTTTTTTTTTTTTCTACTACAGCGGACCAGCAGGGCTGCCTTCTTCCTACGCAACGAGAGCTTCAAAGGAAGGAAACCCATATCCAGGAAGTCATCCGTTCAGTCATAACCAACACCCACACCTTCCCGCGCCTTCCTCTTGCAATGCCCCTGTTTTGTTGACTCTTTTGTTGTTGTTGCTTTAGTACACACATATATACTTACATATGCGCGTGCGTGCGTGCGCGCGCGCACACATACACTCACTCATAAGCCAAGACGCAGGCAAACACACACAGACACACATACAGATATATATATATATATATATAATCGCCACATTGCATGCCACCTCTCTCTCTCTCTCTCTCTCTCTATATATATATATATATACATATATATATATATATATATATATGGATACACACACACACACACACACACACACACACACACACACACAAGTTTCAAGTTTCAATTTTTAATTATCCTTTCACTCCTATTGGAGTATGGAGCATTACTGCAAAATAATCCAAAATCTGCAAAATTTCCAAATACACAACAATGTCACGTAAAAGTTGAGAAAACACAAATTCTTTTAACTCCAAAAGTATAGCTAGACAACATTTGCAATTCTAATCATCTTACTTAAGCTAAAATGACTTTTTTTTGCCTCCTTTGAGCATGTTACAAAAATTAACAAGAGGGGCAAGGCCTTTAAGACTCACTTGTGATACACTTTTTTTTTTAATCTAATCGTTAAAATGTGTTCTGTATTTGTTATTATAAAGCTTCGGGTTAAAAGAAAAAGAAAAAAAAAGAAGTCCAAACGGCAAATTCGAACTCCGCGTGTTCGGGGGAGAAGACACTGTCTTACCCATTACACTATCGTGGCTCCTTAACTGACGTTCAAAAATATAATATTCAAACATGCTTTTTTAAAGGGCGATAAATCGATTGCGGTATTCGCTGTGAGAACGGTGTTTTAATCATATTATTCTGGTGTATCTTGGGCATTCAAAAAATCTTTGAGGGCAATTAAAAATTCTTTTTAAGTCCGCGGTAAAGGAGACGTGGCTATCGCCGCAATCACACTGCAACATTTAGCCGTTTTCTCTGGATCTAGATACATGTACAAGTTTCAGTTAGTTACACCCGGTTGACACGGTCGATTCAATTTCTCTTTTATGTTCATTCTAGTTTTATAGTTTTAAAGTTGATATGAAAATTTAATATTTTCTTAAACTAATAACATGTAGAGCCAAGTACAAGTACTTCTAAACGTCTTATGAAGTGAAAAGGACTTCATTTTGAGAAACGTCAAGACTGGAAATTTTTACGTTTCATCAATTCAAGGGTATTAACTCACATGGTTTATTATTTTTAACTGTGAATTCCGACTGATTCTGTGGATATTTTATGGCAGTTTGGGGCATAATCCAGTAAGTGATGAGGCGTTCACAAATCTTTCTCTGAATAAATATTTAACGGTCTCCTTCTCCAACTTTCCATCACATGTTATTGTGTATTGTCCATTGAATATAGGATTGAACGGGCAGGTCAATAACTTGAAACAAAATGGCGTCGTTCGCGTTCGCGAAGAATATGAGCATGCGCTTTGAATGTGTATAAGTATGTGTACGCAATTGATTTTTGCCCATGACCTTCAGGGCTCAGCCAATAGATCTATAAAGCCCACTCGTCGTATTGATTTTAGTATTTTCCGAAAAAGACCACTTGGGCGAATGAACATAGTGAAAGCCCTGTACACTGAGAGTAAAACGCACAAGCTTTTTATGTATTGAGTATAATTTCAAAATGTAATGTTTAAGATGAGAAAGATCAGGTCTTAACCTGTTCTAACTTGTTTCTGGCCTGCACTGAAGGAAGATCAAGCAGGTATCGCATGGTTTCTGTGGGCGTGTCTTTTGTTGTTCCAAGGATCAGCCCCATAGCTTCATTTTGAACTCTTTCTAATTTTAGGAGGTTGCTTTGAGATGGCGTTGTTAGCCGAAGTCCGTAGTCGATCACACTGAGGACGAGTGATTGGTATAGCAGGAAGAGGTGGCGTTGTTCAATACCTTTGGTTGCCATTGCTTTTAAGACTGAAAGGCCCTTTTTGCATTTGAGAACAGTATTTTCCGTATGTTTTCTGAAGGTCAGCATCCTGTCGAAGTGTATTCCTAGGTAGCGTAGGCATTCAGTTCTCTCGATCTGAATCCCGTCGAATGACACAGGTGGTGGTGATTTGCTCGCGGTTCTGTTGTTGAGGGTGCACAGCAACGTTTGGGCTTTCGCTGGATTGATGGAAGATCCTGTGTCTTTGCACCATTAAGCAATATTGTTTAGTTGTTTCTGGACGGCTTTAGTTCTTTCCTGAGCATCTTTGTGTGTGCGTGTGTGTTGTTTGTTTGCTGTGAGAGTTGTGTGTGCGTGCATGTCTGTCAATCTATTTCTGTATGTATGTATGTAGAGGAAAAACGACCCAAACGACTGACAGTGTCTGTATTTCGCTGACTTATCCGTGTGGTGCTGTGTGTGTGTCGCGGACTTATCCGTGTGGTGCTGTCCGTGTGTGTGCGTGTGTGTGTGTGTGTGTGTGTGTGTGTGTATTATTTAATACGCGTAATCTCTGAATCTGTTTTATATTATCGTGCGCTGGCGCTAAATCATTATTTTTCTTATTTCTTTTGTGAGTTATTGCTCGCGCGCGCGCGTGTGTGTGTGTGTGTGTGTGTTTGATGTTTATTGTAAAGCGCTTTGATCTCCCTTTAACCCTTTTACCGCCAGTCAATTTACAGTACAAAATTCCCTTGTTGTATAAACACAGAAAAGACAGTGGCTAAGAATAGCTGGGGATTCCCCCCTGCGATGTATAGACAATATGACCTATCCTACCACCGAACATTAAGAGCAGTAGGTTCATGGATAACAGACCAATGAATGGTCACCTTTCATTGACATGGGTCCTCTACCACGCCTGCGCATAAATGCGAGCTTGGCGGTGAAAGGGTTAAGGGAGGAAAGCGCTCAACAAATGTCCATTATCATTATTATATTATTGGCCACCGCCACCCACCTAACCCCAACCTTGTTGCAGGTCCCTGTACGAGCTGTGGTACTGCGTGGCGCACCACGTGCCTGTGTGCTTCCACAACGTGACCGAGATCTACAAGATGTACTTCCACTCGCCCCACAACTGTGTCCTCACCGTACACCAGCTGCAGACTTTGCAGAAACTGACACTCGCCTCCGCCCACAACAACAACAACAAAGACAACAACAGCACCAACGACAACGACGACGACGACGATGTTGACATCAGCGTGGACGTGGTCCCTTTGTCCTCTTCCTCCACTACGACAGCGAAGTCATCATCATCATCATCGTCATCATCGTCATCGTCATCGTCATCGTCTTCGTTGCTTTCCACGTTGAGAACTACCACCACGACCAAGACAAAGGTTCAGGAGGGCGACGTGGTGGTGGTGGTGGGTGGTGGTGGGGGAGAGGAGGAGGAGGAGGAGGAAGGGAGTGGTGACGACGGGGAAGGAGGAGGAGGAGGAGGAGGAGAGGAAGGAGGTGGGGAGGAGGGCAGCGTCACCGACGGGGACGAGGGCGGGGGCCAGGGAGGAGGAGGTGGTGATGGTGGTGGGCGTGGCAACGGCACCGGCCATCATAAACACACGGGCAGCGGTGAGTGAGGGATGGATAGATGGAGGGATGGATAGATGGAGGGATGGATGGATGGATGGTCCCGTGTCTGTTTGGGGGATGGGGGTTGAGGGGGGAGATATAGTAAGTAGAAGTAGTGTTATTATTGTTGTTGTTATAATTGTTGTTGTTGTTGTTAGTAGTAGTAGTAGTAGTAGTAGTAGTAGTAGTAGTAATGTTATCATTATTATCATTGGTGTTATTGCTGTTGTCATTATCAATACTATTGTTGTTGTTGTTAGTAGTAGTAGTAGTAATGTTATCATTATTATTATTATCATTATTATCACCATCATCATTGCTCTTATTATTATTGCTATTATTGGTAGTAGTAGTAGTAATAGTAATAGAGTTATCACACACACACACACACGTACACACACGTGAAAATCAGCTCTTGTGTGTGTGTGTGTACATGTGCGTGCGTGTATGTGTGTGTGTACCTGTCACCATTCTACACACACACACACACACACACACACACACACACACACACACACACACACACACACACACACACACACACACAAACTGACCAACTAACCGAACTTTTTTTCTCTCTCTCTGTGTTTCCAGACGCATCGTCGATACGCTGTCACTGTGCGTTCACCAAGGTCGTCGCTGCTGCCTGGTGCTTGGTGACCTGGTACGTGACGTCATCTCTTCCTCGCTCCTGATTGGTGCTCCTCCGTCTGACGTCAGTTCTGACGTCCTTCCTGGTCGTGTTGAATGGAGAACTGGATTGAGCTTTTGCTTCTTCTTTTTTTTCTTTCTTTCTTTTTCCTTTTTTTTTTTTTTTTTTTTTTAATACAAAGTGGCTCCTCATACCGTGTCGTTATTCTTTTGAGACGAAAATGTTGACTATTTTGTTTGTAAGCCGGCCATGTGAATTTTGGGCGCCGTTGTGAAGAAAGGAAGGCAGAGTAATTGGTCTGCTGTTGTTGTGTTGGGGAGAGAGAGAAGAACAAGAACAAGAACAAGAACAAGAAAATAAGAGCCTGGACAAAAGAACTTTCTTGGGCAAAAAAAGAAAAAGAAAAAAAAGAAATATGCGTGAATCGTTTATAAAATGGTGGAACATTGAACCAGATCAGTCCTCATTTTGAGCTCTCTCTCTCTCTCTCTCTCTCTCTCTCTCCATCCCCATCTCCACCCTGTCTTGTAATTTATATAACCACGCACAATACCCAGCCCTCCCTCTTTCTCTTCCCCCCTCACCTTGTTGGTCCACGCCAAATAAATACAGGGCTTAACCCTTTTAGCTTCTGAGATGGTCCCTCAAAAAGGTTATGGTGATTTACAAGCAGCCAAAAGTTTACGTTTTTGAACTCCCATCGTGAAAATGGTTAATATCAGTTAGAGGGTTTTTAACTCAGCAGTACCTGGTTTAGACACTGCATTATGTGAGATCTTATGTGAGATCGAAATCCTAGGCGCTTTTTTTTTGCTTTTTTTTTTGCTTTTTTTTTTAACTGAAGTCGATGCCTTCGAACTTCTGGAATATGCATCAGAGCAGAGAACTGTGGCATTTTGCATCCTGATGAGCTGCCAGCAATGCAGATTCCAGCAATGCGAAAGCGTCACCTGACGATGAAATTGTCTTTAAACAGAAATGAAAAAGAAAAACACTTTCCACGGATGCACGTCAGTCATAATATTAAATCGACACTAAAACGTGTATTTTATAGCCACACCAACCAGCATGAAAATCACGATTTTCGTATCGTTGCTTTGTATTTTTTAGAAAAGAAAAAAAAAAAGTATCACCGAGGAAGTTTGATGGTTAAAATTCTCACCTCGCAGCTTTATGCAGTTTCCATTGCATACGAGTATTTAAAGCTTTTTCACCGTGTAAACTATGAACGGTTTGACCCTCTTCTTCTGCTTCTTCTTCTTCTTCTTCTTCTTCTTCTTCTTCTTCTTCTTCTTCTTCTTCTTCTTCTTCTTCTTCTTCTTTTTCTTTTTTTGACACCTTAGGCTCACCACCCTTGAACTTGTTGTCAGACTTCTGCTGCATTCCAGAGTGTGAGAGTGAAATTCCCCATCCATTGCAGTGTTCTCGCCAATGACCCTGGTCGTCTTTTTGCATACAGTTCTGTTTGTTGCCATGGATACCCTGACTTCACCTACCCCCCCACCCCCCACCCCCACACACACCCCTTCCCCCCCCCCCCGCCCTCCCCGCCTCACTCCCAACCCGCTACCTTCCCTTGTCCCTTTCCATTCCATTCTCTCTCTCTCCCTCTCCCTCTTTCACTCTCTGTCTCTCTCTCTCTCCCTCCCTCCCTCTCTCTCTTTCACTCTCTTTCTGTCTCTCTCTCTCTCTCTCTCTCTCTCTCTCTCTCTCCCCTCTCTCTGTCTCTCTCCCCTCTCTCTGTCTCTCTCTCTCTCTCTCCCCCCCTCTCTCTCTCAATCTCTACCCCCTTTCTCTCTCTCTCTCTCACTCTCTCTCTCTAAATATCTATCTATCTATCTATTTATTTATGTGTCTATCTCTTTCGCTCTCTTCCCCAGATCTTTTATTGAATTAAGGTGTATTTATATGTATATATACATACAATCATATATATATATATGATTATTTGATTTTTTGTATATATATATAAATGTGATTATTTGATTGTCATTCAATCATATCATATGTTAAAAATTAATATCGCCATGTTAAATAGAAGCTTAGTTCTCGTTAAGCCAGGACACATCGTTGTTATTTGTTTATTGCGCTTCTGTGACGGACATTTTTGGGGGGAGGAGGAGGGGGGGTGGGCGTTGAGGGGGGAGGGAGAGAGAGAGGGGATGGGCGGTTGCGGGTTGTGATCACCGACGAAACAAAACAAAGTTAAACAGAAGTGATACGATGTGTCGCCGCTTTTTTTTTTCTTTATATATATATATATATATAATGTTATGACACGTATCATTAATCTCGTTGTTGATGTGGGATTCTGTTGTGTGTTTTTTTGGGGGGGTTTTTTGTGGGGTTTTTTTTGTGTTTTTTTCTTCTTCTTCTTCTTTTTTTTAATCTGCTGTTAATTTTGTCAATGCAAGGATATAGGCATGGTAAAAAGAAATATATATATATATATATAATTTAAGGCATAAATCATATACGTACAATGATAATATATTATTATATACAAACTACATGTGACTCGATTCAGAGTCATCACGTTGGGAAAATGAAGAGGGCGAGGGATGGGGGGTGTGGGGGGGGCAAGAGAGGGGGTGAAGGTTTGGGGGGCGATGGGGGAGAGGGGGGTGTAAGTAGAAGGGGAGGGGGGGCGGGGGGTTGGGGTGGGGGGGGGTCTGTCATGAGCTGTGGGATCGTGGGAAATAGTTTGGTCGGGTTGGTTTTTTGACTCACTTGTGTAAACAAAGTGAGTCTATGTTTTAACCCGGTGTTCGGTTGTCTGTGTGTGTGTGTGCGTGTGTCTGTGTGTCCGTGGTAAACTTTAACATTGACATTTTCTCTGCAAATACTTTGTCAGTTGACACCAAATTAGGCATAAAAATAGGAAAAATTCAGTTCTTTCCAGTCATCTTGTTTAAAACAATATTGCACCTCTGGGATGGGCACAAAAAAATAAAATATGAAGCCTAATTATATGCAAACTGCATTTACTGTTATATTTATATTTTTTGTATTCTCTAATTTTGGCACTTTGATCTGATATTCTGACACAACAACAAGAGAAGTCATTATTATCATTTTTTGTTCAAACAGGAACTTCTTTTGCTAAGCATGGAATTTTTATTTATTTTGCAAACGTTTTGGTGCAGATAGTAAAAAAGGGAAATTACTCTGTAATTAATGCTAGGGGACATAATTCAAATCTGGTTAGGACTTTTTTTCTTTTTTAACGCGAAGCTTTATAATAACAAATACAGAACAGATTTTAACGATTAGATTTTTTTTTTTAAGTGTATCACAAGTGAGTCTTGAAGGCCTTGCCTCTCTTGTTATAATAATGTTATGACACGTATCATTAATCTCGTTGTGGATGTGGGATTCTGTTGGTTTTTTTGGTTTGTTTGGGGTTTTTTTTGTTGTTGTTGTTGTTGTTGTTTTGTGTTTTTTGGTTTGTTTTGTTTTGTTTTGTTTGTTTTGTTTTGTTGTTGTTGTTTTTTCTTCTTCTTCTTCTTCTTCTTTTTTAATCTACTGTTAATTTTGTCAATGCAAGGATATAGGCATGGTAAAAAAAAAAATATATATATATATATAATTTAAGGCATAAATCATATATGTACAATGATAATATATTATAATATACAAACTACATGTGACTCGATTCAGAGTCATCACGTTGGGAAAATGAAGAGGGCGAGGGATGGGAGGGTGGGTGTGGGGGGGGGGGCAAGAGAGGGGGTGAAGGTTTGGGGGGCGATGGGGGAGAGGGGGGTGTAGGTAGAAGGGGAGGGGGGCGGGGGGTGGGGGGAGGGGTCTGTCATGAGCTGTGGGAAATAGTTTGGTCGGGGTTTTTTTTGTTTGTTTGTTTTGTTTTGTTGTTGTTTTTTTCTGTTTCCCGATGTAGGGTGTCTACATCGGAGCATGGGCCAAAACATTCCAAGTTGCTTTCGTTGTTTTGTTATTGTTGTTGTTGCTGCTGCTGATGCTGCTACTGTTTGTGATACGTAATAATTATGTTGTTGCCATAGGCTTTGATTGATTGACTGGTTACCGGTTGACAGACTTGTGTCATTGTTGAAAATATATAATTTGGTTTCACAGTCGTTCTGTTTTAGGCCTAACCAAGCATGATCACGTAGCCCCATTAATTTTTTTTTTGCTTTTTGTTTTTTGTTTTGTTTTGTTTTTTTGCTTTCCGTCACGAATTATTGAGGAGTTATTCATACTTTGATTTTCATATTTAGAATGTACATAAAATTCATTTGGTTTGTTTTTTTGTTTGTTTTTTTCTGTCAACGTAACTTACTCTGGTCTGTCAGTGAGAACAATGTTAATTTTTGTTTTCTGTCGTTGATTTTAATCTTTATGTACGTTGGCGATAACAAGGTTTACTTCGATAAAATTCTTTCTTCCGTGATATAATCTTCTTTTTTTAACAAACAAACAAAAAAAGCCAGATATATTGCTTTGACAAGTGAAATCCATAGCGTCAATGTGAGAAAGTGGCTCAAGAATGGGTGATCAGGAAGAGTAGCCCAGCTGAAAAAAAAATAGAAAACTCCTGAAAACGGAGTGTGGCTGCCTATAAGGCGGGGGTAAAACAGTCATAGACGTACAAGAACACTCTGTGATGGTAGTGGACGTGAGAACTGCAGCCCACGAACACAAAAAAAAGGAATAAAACAGTAGTTTTGGGTTGTTGTTGTTGTTGTTGTTGTTTTCCACAAAGCATGATAATTCGGTGTTAAAGATTCTTTCATAACCAAAACCAAAACGCGCGCGCAGGGGCACGCCCACCCCTACCCCCTCCCCCCACTCCCCCTTCCTTCCCCCCCCCCCCCCCCCATTCCCTCTCCCCCCCCCCCCCCCCACGCCCCCCCCCCCCCACACACACACACACACACAAAAGAAACCAAGAAACGAAAGACTTATAACAACTTTGTCAGATTGTTACTGCTTTCACTAAAATAGTTACGAACTCATATCACCATGAGAATTATAAAATAGACTGTTTGAAGCAAGGAACCTATCGTACACAATTACTCCCATGAAATCGAGGACCACAATGAAATTAAAAGTAAAGAAATTATGTTTGCTTCGGAGGGATGATATACTCTTTCAGCTTTAGAGCAATCATTGATGCAAAAACTAGATAGGAAATTCGTAAGTATTGTTTTCCGTTTGTGCGTGATTCTTGAGCAATGATTACAACTGTTGTACTTACTTTGTGAATGCTTTCTTTTGTTTCAAACTCTGGATACGGTTTTTATTGATCTTATTTTTCATAGAAATAACATGTTAGATTTTTTTTAATGTCATAATTGTACTTAAATTTTTCTGCGGCTTTTCTTTTAGCAATTTATATCTAGGTTGTGCTAGAAATTGAGAATTGTTGAGATTCTTTTCTATATAAAGTAGACTGAAATATGCCGGTAGCAGATACAGTTTCTCGTGCGTGATTTCCATGTCAGTGCTTTTTTTTTTGTTTGTTTGTTTGTTGTTTTTTTTTTCTATAGCTGCTCGATGTTTTCACACAACGTTTGACATGAACGCTTGTACATGAGGCTATATTTTGATACAGTTTATAAAAACCAAACAACTACCTATTTATGGTTTGGCTATGTTCATCTTTATATGTCCGCTTTCTTTTTTTTTTCTTCAGTATTTATCTCGATTTCTGATGAAGAGAGTATTGTGTTTGTTTGTTTGTTTTGTTTTAATTAGTTTTTGTTTTGTTTTAATTTTTGTTTTTGTTTTGTTTTTGTTGGGGTTTTTTGTGTTTTTTTTTGGGGGGGGTGGGGGTGGGGGGGCTTTTTTCTGTGTGTAGGGTTGTCTGTCTGTATGTCTGTCTGATTCTGTGTTTATTGTGAAATTGGGCCTTGTTGTTGAAGACAACAGTGAGGGGCTCCCCCCTTAAAAACTTATATTGGTGGGGTTGTTGTTTTTTTGTTTTTTGTTGTTGTTTTTTAAAGAAAGCGTATTCGTGTGTTTATATTTCATTTAACCTCAAACGGCTGTCAGTGTTCTTGCTTTAATAAGCAGCTTTGTTTCCTGTATGGTGTTTGGTTGGATGTGAAGAGCTACTTGAAAGGTTACGTAACACACACACACACACACACACACACACACACACACACACACACACACACACACACATCGGTTGTTGTTGTTTTTTAATTTCAAAGTTGCACGTTAAATTAATGTATATGTCTTGTACGATGCTGAAATGAACCATTCTTAATTTTAATTCTTACATAAAAACATCTCTTCCTCCATCTCTCTCTCTCTCTCTCTCTCTCTCTCTCTCTCCCTCTCTCTCTCTCTCTCTCTCTCTCTCTCTATATATATATATATATATATATATATATATATATATATATATATCTGTCTATGTATCTGTCTATCTATATCAGTTCACTTCCAGGTCCAGATTTATTTTCTTGTGCGTGTGATATCAGCAAACATTATTTTAGTTCTGTTAAAACTGTATTTTAACGCAGATTTTTTTTTTTCTCTCTGCCTTTGTTTTTAACCATAGTTGCATTGTTTTACACATTGTATGTTTGTGCTTTATTCTGATATCAGATTCTTTGTTAACTGCTTGGTCGAATTCACGGGGACGTGTGGGAGGTCGTTCTTTTGAAAAAAAACAAAGAAATGAAAATGAAGTGTGAAATAGGTGTACTATCGTTATTATTTTGGTCTTAACTCACTCAGTACGGCCAGTCCTCTCTTCTCCTCTACACAGACCCCTCGGATGTCCAGTGGGTGTCTGAATGACCCAAACTTTAGCTTCCGTCGTCAGAATTGTGGTATTCTTTGTCAACATTCACGTCTTCAGTGTAAGAGCCTTCGCTTGCAATATTTTGATGATGGTAATTGGGGTGAAACGCTGTTAACGTCGTCTCTTTCGCCGTTCGTATGGAGAGAGTTAATCTTAGCACTGTATGCGCCAGTGTGTGGACGGCGGGAAAAAGAGTGGGCACAAAAAGAGAAAGGAACTGGCTGTGTTCCGAGATGATATTAACAGAAACTTTATAATGCACATCTCGAATAGATATTTCTTCCTCAGTTATTTTGCTTTTCTGTCTCGAATTAAAAACAAAATACGTGGTAAAGTTCATATACAATAAACATGTTCCATATAGATTTTTTTTTTTTTTTTTGGTTATATATATATATATATATATATGTATATGTATGTATGTATGTATATGTCGTCGGCCTCTTTCCGTCTCGAGAGACGATGGCTGCACCGGAAATGTAGTCACTGCCGGGCATTGCACTTCCTGCTATGGCTGTGTAGACCGATGCTGGAGTGACAATCTCGACTACATGTGGGACAAACATAGGTAGAGGCTGCTTGGTTTACAGAAATGGACTTGCGTGTGTTATAATATACGTTTTATAAAGTATATCCCCTAAGTTTACCTGTAACTATAGATATCAGCAAAGAGGTGTTGCTGAATGTCTCACCAACTGAACTTTTCGGGGGGGGGGGGGGTTCTATTTTACTTTCTTTCTTTCTTTTCCGTTCTCTCTTTCTGTCTTTCAAAAACCCGTATTATGACAGAAAAATCCGTCTGGCTTATTGTATGGTTCTCGAGCTCTCATTTATTTCTGTATCAGTAGCTTTAAAGCGCTTGCAATGGTAACGACGTGAATACTACTCTGTCGAAAACGATAACTTTTGTTGCACATACAACACCATACTTGTTTTGTTTTTGTTTTTTTACTTCTTTTTTTTTTCTTTTTTTTTCTTTTGCGAGTGCTTCTCATTTTTCTGCACAATAGATTTAAAAAAAACGTCTTCTTTCGTATCAACTGAAGGTTGTGAGTTTGGTTTCTTGTGACATTCATAAAAATTATTTGCGCTTTTTTTCTTTCTTTTTTTTTCTCTTTTTTTTTCTTCTTTTTTTTTCTCTTCTTTTTTTTTTTCTTTTTTTTTCCTTTTTCTTCCGGTTGTTTTACGGAGAAAAGCTGCAAGGATAATGAACATCTCTCTCTCTCTCTCTCTCTCTCTCTCTCTATATATATATATATATATATATATATATATATATATATATATATATATATATAATGTGTGTATATATATATATATATGTATGTATGTATAGACATATATTGAAACCTCTCTCTCTCTCTCTCTCTCTCTCTCTCTCTCTCTCTCTCTCTCTCTCTCTCTCCTTTTTTTTCACGACTAGACATATTTTGGCCAATTTTTGTTACAAACGGAAAGACGAGTGGACAACTGTCGATAGTATTTATATCATGCACAAATTTCGTATTGTCGATCACTTCAAACACAAAATAAGAAATCGCCAATTTCGTCTAATCGTGAATAATCATTGTTGTGTTGTATGACTTATTTCTGTAATGATTGATTGTAGATATGGAGATTGATCATGATTTTTTTCATTGCTTTCAGATGATTATTATGATTATGGAATAAATTGATGATTATATTACTTGCTGCGTTTTGTTGTTTGCGCGCGCGCGTGTGGTATATGTGTGTGTGTGTGCGTGTGTCCGTGTGTGTGTGTGTGCGTGTGTGCATGTGTGTGTATGTGTGTGTGCGTGTGTGTGTGTTTATAGTGAAAGGGGGATAAGGGCAAAACATGTTAAATGTCATGTAAAAATCAACTGTAATCGTAAAAAACAAAGCACTTGCATTCAGAAAAAGAATGATGATGATGATGTGGATACTAATATAGCGCCTATCCTCAGCCAAGACCAAGCTCTAACCGATTGATAAATACAGAGTCATTTGCACAACAGGCCGATTGACAGCTGCTACTGGGCGCTCATCATTCGTTTCCTGTGTCGTTCAATCAGGTTTCAGGCACGCACACATACACACTCATACGTACATGTAACATTTTACATGTATGACCGTTTTACTTATTTACCCCGCTATGTTGGCAGCCATACTTCGTTTTCGGGGGGGGGGTGTATGCTGGGTATTTTCTTTCCAAAACCCACAGGATGCCGATATGGATTACAGAGTCTTTTACGTGTGCAATTGATCTTCTGCGTGTGTATACACCCGAAGGAGGGTTCAGGCACTAGCAGGTCTGCACATAATGTTGACCTGGGAGATCGGAAAAATCTCCGCCCTTTAACCCACCAGGCGCCGTTACCGAGATTCGAACCCGGGACCCTCAGATTGAAAGCCCAACGCTTTAACCACTCGAGGGGAAGTGGGTGGGGCAACACTGTGGTGACACACACCCCGGGGATTGCCCAGTCCGACAGCACGACCTGGAAAACGCGCGTTTGGGACAGTCCAAAAAGCGCGACCTGGGACAGACCAAAACTCTGACGACATATCCGAAAGTGCTCCGGTTGAGTGAGTGGAAAATGTCCGTTCATACCAGCTCTTTTCACACGCGATTCTTGTGAAGTGGTTGGCGTGAGTGAAGGGGGGCGGGGGGTTGCTGGCGGGGGAGGTGACGGGGGGGCGGGGGGGGGGAGGTGGGTCTCCATTTTTTTCAGATCTGCTCACAGTTGCGAAGTGCAAAGTGTCAAACCCAACTGCCAGACGACACTCAACATTTGGACAAGGAGATATAGACATGGAGTTCTTCATCATCAACTTCTTCTTCTTCTTCTTCCTTGGCATGGACTGGGTACCGAAGAACGTGTAACAGTCTGTGGAGTCTGCTGATGAGCTAACTGGGTGTGGTAAGTGGGTTGGTGTCCCGTCGCTCAGAAATAACTTGGTCTAATATATTAAAACTATGGTCGACGGGCACAATTTGCCGAGTGGTTAAAGCGTTAAACTTTCAATCTGAGGGTCCCGGGTTCGAATGTCGGTAGCGGCGCCTGGTGGGTAAAGGGTGGAGACTTTTTTTTTCTCGATCTCCCAGTTCAACATTTGTGTAGACCTGCTCGTGCCTGAGCCCCCTTCGTGTGTATACGCACGCAGAAGGTCCAGTACGCGCGTTAAAGAACCTGTAATCCATGTCAGCGTTCGGTGGGTTATGGAAACAAGAACATACTCAGCATACACACACACACACACACACACACACACACACACACACACACACACACACACACACCCGAGTATGGTTGCCTACATGGTGGGGTAAAAACGGTCATACACGTAAAAGCCCACTCATGTACATACGAGTGAACGTGGGAGTTCCAGCACACGAACGAAGAAGGAGAACTACATACTCGTGGCGTTGCTAGTTAGCAATTCTTACTGAGCTGAGCCAGTACGCTGACCCGGAACAGCCTGGAAGAGCACCAGCGAAGGAGTACCCGTGAAGGCTGGATGGCAGGCTGGATGGCTGGGTGGATGGCTTGATGGATGGCAGGCTGGATGGCTGGCTGGGTGGATGGCTTGATGGATGGCAGGCTGGATGGCAGGCTGGATGGATGGCTGGGTGGATGGGAGGCTGGATGGCAGGCTGGATAGCAGGCTGCATAGCAGGCTGGTTGTTCCACTGGCGCAGGGTTCTAGGAAAAGAAGCTGTTGCAGAGAACTAGGGTGGGTGGTACGTTCCTGGAACAGTCTTTGGGCGGCACTACCCACATGTCTTCCCCTCCACCCAATCCTCTGTGTGACTGGCGGAGTGAACGTCCACGCCTTGCTCGATGTCTTGAGGGGGGGGGGGGGGATGTGGACCTTGCCCTTTGGGCTCCCCTTGTCCGGCTGCCCCCTTGGGTGTAGATGAGGGACTTGTCAGTATGTTGATCATGCTGTTGTTGTTGATCTTGTTGAAGCATGGTGAGGCGGTTGTGTTGTCTTCTTTCAGCGAGGGGCTCCTTCTTCTTCTTCTTCTTCTTCTTCTTCTTCTTCTTCTGCGTTCGTGGGCTGCAACTCGCACGTTCACTCGCATGTACACGAGTGGGTTTTTACGTGTATGACCGTTTTTACCCCGCCATGTAGGCAGCCATACTCCGCTTTCGGGGGTGGCGAGGGGCTCCCACTGCAACGAGTTCAGCATGCGGATCGCTCAGCCTGGTGTCCAAAGCACGACACAGCGACGGAAGTTCAGTTCAGTTCAGTTCACTTCATCACATCTGTTGGCTGAGCAGATGCCTGATCTGAGCACCAGCGTAACCCAACGCGCTTAGCTTAGCCCTTGAGGGAAAATAAGATAAAATAGAAAAGAATAATAAATAAATGAGAATAATAGACTAAATAAAAATATGAATAAAGAAAGAATATAAGAAAAAATGAAAACATGAATAAAAAAAAAAAAAGGTGATCAGTAGAAAATTTAGATAAATATAAATACGGGGAAATGGAAACCCGGTCTCTTAGCAGATGACTGAAATCAATTTGAATTATTTTTTCTGCATGTTTTGTGGGGACATAAGCATTCGGTAGTCAGCGCGCGCGCGCGTGTGTATATGTATAATTCTGCAGTTTGCGTGAGCCTCCTACAGAAATTTGTTGAGCAGCAAACTGTGTACATGTATATCATATCGAGTGTCCGTGAAAGGTTAAGCAACATGTGCGATTCAACGTCTTGTGAGGAGGTGAGCATGGGATTATTAATTTGGTCACCCAGCTGTGACGACAATGTCAAGGTCAGTAATCCGGCAATGCACAGGACAGTAAGGTGAGTGGAGTGACGTGCTGACCAATGAATCGTGTCTGTGAGAGAGAGTGATACTGTATTTATCAGTTTCTTATATGTATTTTGTATTTATATAATTTTTTTATCACAACAGATTTCCCTGTGTGAAATTCGGGCTGCTCTCCCCGGGGAGAGCGCGTCGCTACACTACAGCGCCACCCTTTTTTTTTTCTTTTCTGTTTTTTTTTTCCTGCGTACAGTTTCATTTGTTTTTCCTATTGTAGTGGATTTTTCTACAGAACTTTTCCAGGAACAACCCTTTTGTTGCTGTGGGATCTTTTACGTGCGCTAAGTGCATGCTGCACACGATACCTCGGTTTATCGTCTCATCCGAATGACTAGCGTCCAGACCACCATTCAAGGTCTAGTGGAGGGGGAGGAAATATCGGCGGCTGAGCCGTGATTCGAACCAGCGCTCTCAGATTCTCTCGCTTCCTAAGCGGACGCGTTACCTTTAAGCCATCACTCCATATCCCTCTGAATTGGAGCTGTGCATGTGACATGTGGAATGGCTGGTGTGAAAGTGCTTTGAATAGTCACTGCACAAAATTCAGGGCTGTATAAATACATTGTGTTGTGATTGTTATTGTTATTACCAACTAGTAGTAGTCCTAGTACCGTTAGTATTGCTATCTTATTATCATCATGGATGTTGATTGTGTGTACGTGTCCTTGTCCCACTGATATAACTCAACATCGTTTTTATGTTTATGTCGGTTTGGCATATACATGTATCCTTCAATTTCATCATCTTTTTTTTTTTTTTTTTTTTTTTTTTTTTTTTTTTTTTGTCTGTGTGAAGCGCGTTGTGCTGTAGAAATATCCTTTAATGATAATCCTCCTCCTCATTATCATAACGTTCAACAACAAGAAGAAGAATCGGAATAATAATGATAATGATATGAAGGACAAAGACTCTTAATATTTAACGCCTATTTTTTAAGATACAAAAATATAGTCCTAGGATTTCAGAGGGGCAAAAACAACAGGTAAACGATTATCAACTGCTCGTTAGTTGTTCATAATTATTTGCTAGGGGTGGGTCGGGGGCTGGGGGGGTCAGATTCATGCTTAGGGGAGGGTTGAGGGGGGTGGGGGTAAGTTTTCTGGAAGTTGGGGATAGTTGGAATTTTTTGTTGTTGTTTTCTTTCTTTTTTGCTTTTTTTGTTTTTGTTTTTGTTTGTTTTTTTTGTTTGTTTTTTTTGCTTTTTTCCCTTTTTTTATTGCTCCCATTATTTTCACGCACGCACGCGCGCGTGCATGCACGCGAGTGCGTACACACACACACACACACACACACACTCTCTCTCTCTCTCTCTCTCTCTCTCTCTCTCTCTCTCTCTCTCTCGTCGTCGTCGTCGTCTAATATCTCTTACAGTGAAAAGACGTTGAACTAAAGAACGAACTACCACCACACCACCCGCTTCTTCCCCACCCACCTACTCACACAGCTAAACCACCCACCTCCTGCACTGGCCACATTCATCCCCACCCCCCACCACCCCCCCACACACACACACTCTCACATACACACGCGCGCGCACACACACACACACACACACACACACACACACACACACACACACACACACACACACACACAGAGAGAGAGAGAGAGAGAGAGAGAGAAAGAGAGAGAGAGATACTTGCGCGCTTTTCTCCCCTATCCTTACGCAACCCCCAGTTCCATCCCCCGCCCTCTCTCTCTCTCTCTCTCTCTCTCTCTCTCTCTCTCTCTCCACACACACACACACACACACACACACACACACACACACACATATATATATATATATATATAGAGAGAGAGAGAGAGAGAGAGAGAGAGAGAGATTCACACACACACACACACACTCTCTCTCTCTCTCTCTCTCTCTCTCTCTCTCTCTCCACACACACACACACACACACACACACACACACACACACACACACACATATATATATATATATATAGAGAGAGAGAGAGAGAGAGAGAGAGATTCACACACACACACACACACACACACACACACACACACACACACACGTATATATAATAGAGAGAGATATATATATATAACATTACAAATTCGGAGTTCTGAGTTATCGCTCTCATCAGTTCATCAATGTGTGTGTGTGTGTGTGTGTGTGTGTGTGTGTGTGTGGTGTGCGTACTATGTGCGTGCGTCCGTGTCTGTGTGTGTGCGTATCAAGTTATGTGCGTGAGTCCGTGTGTGAGTGTGTGCGCCCATGCGTGCGCGTGTGTGTGCGTGCGTGCTTGCGTGCGCACGCGCGCGCGCGTGTGTGTGTGTGTGTGGACTTTACAACAGTAATTTCCTGTGCTAAGCCCGGCGATGTGCGGACGGCTGTTTGATTCAGTCACTGGCATTTTACCCTGAGAACTCTGAAAGGTTCAGGAAGAGAAGGGAGCCTATCGCCTACAGCGTGACTCCGCAGAGCATGCTAGAGTTATGTTCCTTGTACTTTGGGGGACGGTATTTTGTCGGGGTGTTGTGTGTGTGTGTGTGTGTGTGCACCCCCTGCCCGCCCCCACCCCCCCGCCCCCCGTGTGATCGCACGTGTGTATATGAGTGTGTGTGTGTTTGTGTCTATGCATGTGGTTGTATGTGTCTCTATGTGTGTCTGTGTCTGTGTGCATATGTCTGTGTGTGTCTGGGTGTGCATCTGTGCGTGTGTGTGTGTTTATCTGTGTGGGGGGTAGGGGGTAGGGGGGCGGGGGTGTATACAACTTTGTGTGACTGCGTGTGCGTGTGTGTGTGTGTGTGTGTGTGTGTGTGTGTGCGCACACGCATAAGCACACAAGCACACGAACAAAGACACAAACAATCAAAAAGCACACACACACACACACACACACACACACACACACACACACAGATATTTCAGCGAAGACTCACACACACACACACACACACACACACACACACACACACACACACACACACACACACACATTTCAGCGAAGACTGCCACAATATATACCACATACCACTACCAAACGCCAATCTACCGACACCTAGGACTTCAACAAGGATTAGCCCAACACCACGGAGTCCCATGACCTTGCTAAAAACAATCCTCCAGGGAGCTGTTGAAAGGGGAGTGGGGATGGGACCACAAAAAAAAAAGATCGACAGACTAACAGTATTGCAGGATGGACAGACAGGTAACCCATTTGCACAGACCCAGGTTTTTATATCACTGACAGCATTGCAGAATGGACAGGAAACCCATTTGCACAGACCCAGGGTTGTTTTTTTTATATCACTGACAGCATTGCAGAATGGACAGGACACCCATTAGCACAGACCCAGGTTTTGATACCACTGACAGCATTGCAGAATGGTCATACATGAAAATCATTTGCACAGACGCAGGTTTTTATTTCACTTAGAGCATTGCAGAATGGACAGACAGGACACCCATTTGCACAGACCCAGGTTTTGATATCACTGACAGCCGGTATTGCAGAATGGACAGGAAAACCATTTGCATATATCCACACTTTGATATCCCTCAGTGACAGCATTGCAGATTTGACAGACATGAAAATCATTTGCACAGACGCATGTTTTGATATAACTGACATCATTGCAGAATGGACAGACAGGAAAAACCATTTGCAGAGACGCAAGCTTTGATATCACTTAGAGCATTGCAGAATGGCCAGACAGGAAAACCGTTAGCACAGACCCAGGTTTTGATATCACTGACAGCATTGCAGAACGGTCAGACAGGCAACCCATTTGCACAGACCCAGGTTTTGACACAACCGAAAAACCTGGAGAAATCTAATTAAAAAAAAGTTCTTACGTGCGGTGCCCCAAAGACTCTTCACTGGCTTAATGAAGAAGAAAAAGAACAACTCATCACAGACACGAAAAGGTTAATAAATGAATAAATAAATATATGAATAATTAAAAAGGAAAGAAAGAAAGAAATTGTACTGATGATATGTACATTGGTTGGCCATGGAAGTTCTAACATTGATGATTAAAATCATATAGCTACAAACGTAAATGTATTAAATGATAAATATTCGCAGTATTTCTTTAGAAAGTATGATAATTATAGTTTGCCAGCGGTTTCATGAGTGAATGTTGTTTATGTTTGAGCACGTAAGAAGCTGAAAGCGTATCACACTCTCTCTCTCTTTCTCATTCGTTCGTTCTCTCTCTCTCTCTCTCTCTCTCTCATTCATTCGTTCATTCTCTCTCTCTCTCTCTCTCTCTCTCTCTCTCTCTCTCTCTCTCTCAGCGGTGAAGGCTTAAAGCGAGAGGTGACAAGCACACAGACACTTCACCAACACACTAGGCGCTTCACACTCCATGTACCAGAAACACAAATCATATTCATTGAAGTACTGGCTGCACTTGTCATACGTGAATTTGACAGACCGTCACGAAAGTGTGACTTTGCTCATCCGGTTAGTTACCTTATATAGTAGTTTTACTGATATTGATTACATTCTTTGTCTGTCTGTCTGTCTCTCTTCACTTCACACCCCTCTCTATCTTACTCTCCAGTCTATGAATGTGTATGTGTGTGTGTCTTCGTGAGTGTCTGGGTGTGTGTGTGTGTGTGTGTGCGTGCCAGTGCGTACGTGCGTACGTACATGCGTGTGTGTGTCTTAGTCTATGTCTCTCTCTCTTTTCAGGGTTTTTTTTTGGGGGGGTTGGGGGGTGGGGGGGGGGTTGTGAGTGGTTTTTTGGGAGGATTGAGGGGAGGGGTTGCGGGGTGGGGGGCTTATATCTGCCACATTGTCAATGCCATTTCAGGGACCACCACCCACTGACACACAGCTACACGCAGCACTCTTCTGTCGCGGCAGACAGAACCCATAACAGACTCCTCTGCAGTGCCAGTGCCAGCACTCAGTCAACACTGAGAGCCGGCCGCTATCCGTCGAGAGACGGGTTGCCAGGAGGCCACCCGCCACGGACCACTGCCGGAGACCCCGCACTGCTGCAGACGGCCGGGCTTGAAAAGACTGTTACTGTAAGCCCTACTAGGTGGCGTACGGTAGGGTTGCCTGTTCTGATTCAACAGTAGTGTACGGGTGAGTTTAATGACCGTGACCAATTGGCATCAAGTTTCGCCCTCAAGTTCAAGTTGTTCGTCAGTGGCGGTGGTCTGTTCCGTGAAGGGTGGTGTAGTCGAGGCCACGGACGTATATCATGTATATGTATGCATATATATATATATATATATATATATATATATATATATATATATATATATTCATTTATTTTTATTTATATAATATACGTCTGTGGGTCGAGGATGATTCAGCATACGGGCAGATCATTGTATAAGCTATAATTATTACATCTAGGGTAGGTATGCGGGTAATTGCGAACGATCCAGTCGAAGCGACCAGCTGAACGTTTGTACTGTAAAGATGATATGTCGTGCTATTACAGTCACATCAAACGTAGTTCTTTTGTTTTTGAAGGCTTTCTCCGACTGGTTGCACCAGGTCAAGTTCGTCTGCTCACTCTTTTCAACGTTTTCTCGACGTTTGAAACAGCAAGGGTGCCTGAGGGTGCGAACGGGCAAGTGTAGTTGCGAACGATGGCTTTGGGTACATGTAGACAATTAAAACAGAAGCAGGTCTTTAACTCATTAGACATAACATGTTATTGGAACATCCCACTAACCTGTTGTATTGTTGGTATTGATCACACATGCACACAAACACACAAACAGACGTTAGTTAAACACACACACCGCGCATCGCACACAGACTCTTTTGAGAGTGCTCAGTAACTGTACAGCATCGTTCGCAAATAGACTCAAGTCAAAATATCCTATGGTGTAATTGCAAACGACACTATTTTGCAGATTCCTGTTAAAACTGACGTTCTGACGTCACTGCCAATATGCTTTCTTGAACTTCTCCTGGCACTGGTAATACCGGCGCATTCAACATATCCGATCAAATAAAACCATTTCAAACTGTGTCAAAGTCCTACAACATGCTTCCCTTGATTTTAGGATTTTGAGAGTACGTGTATGATCTTGGTATGCAGTGGCGCGCGAAGAGAAGAGCGAGAAACAGCCAGAAATAGCTGATGTTCAGTGACTGGTTCTTTGAAATGGATATTCATTACGGTATTAGGAAAAGGTTGAAGCAGACGTTAAATTGTTAAATGCAACCGTTCAGAACGCTTCGAAGTGGGGCGGTATACGAATCGTTCGCAATCGCACGCTGTTCGCAAGTTACCCATACCTACCGTACCGAGCCCTCATTGGAGAAAAGACGGCAAGTAGCAAGACTCTGTATGCTGTTCAAAGTGCACCAAGGCCTTGTTCACTGTCCCAGTCTGAAAGAAAAACATGTCCCTCTACCTGACCGTAGACGACGTGGCCATGACAGACAGTTCCAATTGATCACATCAAGGACCCAGTATAGAGCTGCTTCTTTTCTGCCTAGAACTGTCAAAAACTGGAACAGTCTCCAACAAGGAACAGCTGAGGCCACAACACTTGACACATTTGTGTCAAGGGCCTCCAAAACCTCAGACTAGACTGACTCCCCCCCCCCCCCACACACACACCCTCCACTGCCCCGCAAAGTCCCCCCCACCCCACCCTCTTCACCCTCATCACCCATCATCACCCTGCTGCCCTAACCCACCATCCCTCTCCTACCTTCTTCACCCACCCTCCTCCTCCTCCTCCTACCTCACCCCCCCCCCCCGCCCCCCACCCCCCAGCCCCCCACCATCATGATCATCACGACTTAAAACTGAACTGTGTCCAGTACCCAGATTTATCTGCTACGAACCCCCCAGTTATAGGTGCCAGAATAATCAAGTCTGATTGTGGACCCTCAACACTGAAGAAGAAGATGAAGAAGAAGAGCCCTCCTCCATTGACGACTGACGAGCAATGACGTCACAATATTAGGAGTGTCAAAGCGGTTATCTCCCTTCCCAGGCGTGAGGTCCATCGAGCTCAATACAGCTCAGTAATGAGGTCTCGCTTTATCATGGAGCCAGGCTGAGCCGGTGACCCACCCATGCAATCCTGCCGGAGGTTTACGGAAGATGGTGGAGACCGCGGCCACCTTGACGATCCTCAGACACTCACTCAGGCAGACAATCGTAAGATACACGCCACTAGTAGTAGTAGTAGTAGTAGTAGTAGTAGTAATGATGATGATAATGATAATAACAGTAATGATAATAATAATAATAATAATAAAAACTTACATAACATATTTTTCTATGGCCGGCGCGGCGACTTTCCAGCACCGATGCTGCTCAAAGCGCCTTATATCATCCAGTTGACTACAGTAAACATGCCTTAAAAAACATATCAACCGCTCTCTGACGATCGGTGGAAAACATCCAGTGTCAGTGTTCATATGAATCAAAAAGCACATTTCAGAGATAAGTCAGTTTATAAAAGCTATTAAGTAAATAAGGCTTGGATTAAAACAAAATGCATTTCATTGAACACACAGAGAGAGAGAGACAGACAGACAGACAGAGACAGAGACAGAGAGAATGAAGATGACTGATTTGTGCCTCACAGGATCAAGTCTGGCCGCCGGCATGTTCAGTTTGATTAATAACGGCTCTCATGCTGGTGAAGATTTGACTGTACGCGAGTTTTTTTTATTTCTCCATCCCAGACACTTACCGCTTTGTAATCTGCGTTCAGCATCTCCAAAGTTAACTTCATGGTTGTTTAAGTTTTTTAAACCCCACCCCTACCCCACACGCGCGAGCACGCTTGCGCAAAAAGCTATAGAAGCGCGTGCGCGCGCGCGCACACACACACACACACACACAGAAAGACAGAGAGAGAGCGGTGAGCAATTGATAGGCCAACAAAATCATTATCAGTTGTAAAATAGGCCCACATAATCACTATCAGTCGTGAACACCATGAAGGCGCCTTTGGCTCTTCAACAGCAATGCAGTTAACGTTCCCATAAAGAACGCCGTCAGCTTTGTCCAAATCGCACAACCGGCTGTGATCCGCCGCGCCGTTTTCCGACAGCTTACCACCTCCCAACCTCCACAACTCTCTCTCTCTCTCCGTCGGCGCACAGCACGCCACACAACGGCCCTTCTCACACCTGAGGGCCGCGGCAATTGACAAGTCAATTACCCACCCGGGGGCACCAAAACACGATAAGAAACAAACGAGATTAGTTGATCGGAAAGCGGGGCCCGTCGTTTCAAGTCTCAGTTGCCCCCGCTTTCCCTCCGCGCGACCCGCGCTGTGCCGTTATTAGGATCGGTGGCAAAGCTGTTGTGGCGCCGAGTTCACACCCCCGTCTCCGCCTTGGTCCCTCCCCGAGGCGAGGAAAGAGGATCATTTTCACATGGCTGGCGGAGCGGCACTTCGCCATGTCAGCACACACAGCAGACGATGTATGGCATGAGGCGCCCCCTTGCGGACACTTTTTAAGATAAAGCCTGGCAGAAATAATCGATAAACGCGCTCTAAGTTTGATGTTTCTTTAGTACAAGAAAAACTTTCAAATCCAATAAAAAGTCTCAGAGAAGTTTTGTACTCCACGTAACGAGATAGCGGGCCTTTTTTAAAAAATATGGATCATAAAGATTATGATATTATCGGGTGTTATTCCATCTTCGACTCATAAACAAATATGGCGGAAGTACGGAGGCATTTCCAACTCGGGTCCCGTTGATTTGACCCCAAGTGTAGGTGTCAAACGATGGTGAGTTACTTTTGTTTCCCTTGTATGCCATGCATGTTGCTTGCTGTGTGAAGTCCGCTTAGCGAGGGGTGTTGTCGAAAGAAAGACAAGCGCATGTGACAGGGAAAAACCACAAGTGGTCTTCCGTGACAGATCGGGATCAACCCCTCGGCGCTACTTGTCCCCGGGCACTCCCGTTTCGCCTGCCGTGCGCAGTCAGCGCGAACGATCCTCGCCCACTGATAAATTCCGCGTGATTGACGGTTCATGGCGCTGAAACTAAACACGACTTGGGCTGGCTTTCGGGAAGAGGACAGACAAGCGATAGTTAGGGGGTACTTGAGAGGGGTCTTGCCCCCTAAAGGGTCAAAGATGGATCAGGGAGAGTAAAGAAAAAAAGAATCGATCCTAATTACCAGGCCTTCGGCTCGCCGTCAAGCTACCCGCTGGGCTTCGTTACACACTTTTTACGGAAGGCGGATGGTGGGGCATTGTGGAGGCCTCACGGGCGTGCAGCGCAGCGCTGTGTGGTTTTAGAGCGCTGTCGGAAATGACTGCCGCTGGCGGGTTTAGCGCTGTTGTCGACTGGGCGGTGTTGTTAGCGGCATGTAGCGCGGAGGGACCTCTTAGATTGCCGCGCTGCTGACATTCTCTGCAAGCAATCCAAAATGCCCGTCTGTGAGAGGTAGGCCATTTTGTTTTCCTGTTTCCTGTCGTTGACGAGAGGGTTGGGTGTGTGTGAAGGATTTAGGGATCGTGTCTAATCTTTCATGTGCTTGACCCCACCCCCCACACCCCCTCTTCCCCAATTGCTCAGCAGGGTACAGTCCGGGGTGGGATGGGCCTCGTGTGTTGCCAGCATGGAGCAAGCGTGCAGTGAGCGTAATTGAATGGGGGGCTATGGCCAGCCACTCGAAAGTTGTCAATTAAATGGCCTTGTCCATGTGCGTCTGTTGTTGCTCCTCAGGCGTTTGAAAAGGTTACGGTTTTCAAGTTGTGGCACAGCTGACGGCAAATGGGTCAGACTGGGTTATAACTGCCATCAGAAAGCTTTTTCATGGAGTTCCTTCAACTTTTAAGTTTACAGACGTGGGTTTTAAAGTTGTGATTCATCGGTTTTTTGAAACCCCGTCAATATTGTATGGAAAATAGATTATTGATTAATTCCAACCTTTGCCCCATCAGAAGCCAATACAAGTATACCAAATAAGAAAGTTTTTGAGCGATAGCTTGAAAAAGGATCTGTATAATACTATAAACTAGGGTTATTTATGAAGCTAAAAATGATACAAGGTGGATAGCTGAAATGCAAAGAACTCTTTACTCAGTCTTTGCTAAAATCTTACAGGCAGTTTGCAAAAATGCCCAATGGCTGAATTCAGTTATTTTACTATGACAACTGATGTCAAAAACAAGCAGCACAATGGAGCAGATGAAAAGGACTTTGCCGCATTTTGCCAGTCCCTCAGGTGGCCTGTTAATATTTTTGGCAGATGACTTGACTGTTCTGGTGCATCAAATTATTGGACAGGGAATAACCATAATATTTGTTGTTGTTTTTTTTTTAAATTTTAAACTGTTTTAGACTTTAACAGAATGTACTGAGGTCATTTTTTCATGCACGGCATGGCATGAGGGTTTTCTCTTCACGTGCTTACTAAGCGTGAAAACTAGCCTCAGGAGTTAAGACCGATGACCAGCTGCATAACTTTCTTTGAACTGACGTTATAGGCTTTTTTTTTTTTGCTTTTTTTTTTAAGAATAAAAGCATTCTTTGTGAAGACTGATGGCATGAAAACTTGACATTGAGGTTTTTTTGGGGTTTGTTTATTTTTAATGATAATAATAATGATAATAATAATCCTTTATATATATAATATATATATATATGGATTCATACTCAGCTCTGCACAGGTTGGCAGCTTCTTGTGCAAAGGACTGTAGTGTGAAGCACTTGCAATTAGTTTGGTCTCTGACTAAAGACAAAAGTGTTTGTTCTCTGACCAAAGATGAACTGTGTAATTTTATTGGTGAATATATATATATATATGTATGTACATATATATATATATATATTTACATATACACACACACACACCATACATCATTTCATGCTACTGTCACTACAACCTTTCCCTGCCCAAACCACTCTGCCCATTCCTCTGCCCAAAGTGTACAAAGTGTAACCGGTAATAGTGAGACCTCGGACCTCCTATCTCTCTCTACATATCTCATTTCAGTTTCAACTTTCATATGGCCAACCCAGCCCACATAGCTTTAAGTATTTGTCATCACAGAGCCAAGTGCCAGTGGAACAGTTGGTGGCCTCGTGATCATGCTGCTTGACCAGGAAGCGGGTGTTCACCGGTTTGAGTCCAGTGTTTACAAACCGGGAATTTTTACTCCCCCTCCCCTCCCCCTCCATCCCCCAGCCCCTCAGCATCAGACCATGAGTGGTGGTCTGGGTGTTCGTTATTCGGATGAGACGATAAAACAAGGTCCCGTGCTCACCATGCACCTAGCACACATGAAAGAACCCATGGCAACAAAAGTGTTGTGCCTTCCCCTTCTGGGGGAACAGAAGCAGAAATTGACTGCAGCATTTCATTTGTCATTGATAAGAAATATCAAACAGCATGCTGGTGATTTTCAACAATGCTTTCAAACAGCATGCTGGTGATTTTCAACAATGCTTTCAAACAGCCTGCTGATGATTTTCAACAATGCTTTCAAACAGCATACTGGTGATTTTCAACAATGCTTTCAAACAGCATGCTGATGATTTTCAGTAATGCTTTCAAACAGCATGTTGATGATTTTCAGTAATGCTTTCAAACAGCATGCTGATGATTTTCAACAATGCTTTCAAACAGCATGCTGATAATTCTCAATAAAGCTTTATCATTTTTTACCTTCAGGTCGTTGGTTAGCATAAAATTTTGTGAAGGGACATTACCACATAGTTCTGTTTTCCCATCAGTGAGTTTCATTGTCTGTACTTGATTTTTTTTTTTAAACTTAAAGATATATATATGTCCCAACATTACTAAAAGTTTCTTCTGTAAACTTGTGATTGAAATCAATGTAATGATATCACACTGGAATAAGTGAAAGAGAAATCAAGTCCGAGGGGAAAGGCTGTACTTTTTGTATCATCATCAGTATGTGTCTTAACTCTCTCCATACGGCGAAAGAGACGACGTTAACAGCGTTTCATCCCAGTTACCATCATCAAAATATTACAAGTGGAACGCTCTTATACTGAAGAGGTGAATGTTAACAAAGAATACCACAGTTCTGACAACGGAAGCTAAAGGTTGGGTCTTTCAGACACCCACTGGACATCCGAGGGGTCTGTGTAGAGGAGAAGAGAGGACTGGCCGTACTGAGTGAGTTAAGTTCACAATGTGCTGTTTCATGTCACCTAACATTGACATGTTTATCAAACTGAGTTACTGTAGTTGCAGCACATTGATTTTCCTTGAGGATTCTTAGCACCAAGAGAGAACATTTATATTGGGACCTTTGAAACTTTGGTGATTAGAATCCCATTTAATTACATATACTTAACCGTGGTTCAATCAGTTTGTGGAAATCTGCAAGTATTGTCACTTGACGGTTGTAGATAGAGACTACTTATAGAGGTCTGTGCATGTGTTCTTCTTCTTCTTCTGCGTTTGTGGGCTGCAACTCCCACGTTCACTCGTATGCACATGAGTGGGATTTTATGTGTATGACCGTTTTTACCCCGCCATGTAGGCAGCCATACTCCGTGTGCATGTGTTCAAGTTAATGATTAGTTCCGTCGTATAGATTCTGTTCTTTCTTTCAGCTTGATTCAGTTTTCAACAGGTTGTTTGTTATAAGATTAACTTTAAGTATTTTAGTCTGACATTCATATGTATTTGTACTGGGATTCAAACATGCAAACATGTTTTCAAGAAGTGTGTGTGTGCACAAATCACTTCAACACAGACTATCGTTGGCATCAGTCGTTCAGATTCAGTTTGTCTTGCTCTTGCATATGTGTGCACACACCTGTGTGTGTATGCAGGTGTGCACACATATATGTATGTATACAGTCACTGACAAATGTTTTCTTGTTGGTGGCATCAGAGTCACACTTACTTTGTTCAGTGATGCAAAATTAGATCATTGAAGAAGAAAAAATTATTTGAACACACACACACACACGCACACACACATGCACAAATCGCACACTTTATGTTATAACATATTTCATAGTTGCCTTCTTAAGGTTTCTACTCCCCTCCTCTTAGTGCTCAGTTATAATTTAAGCAGTTACACACTCGATGAGATTTCTAACCACTGCTGAGAAGAGAATACTGGATCTTGGCTCTCCAATGTTGAACTGAAGAGTGACTGCTTTCAGTGACATCACTGGAGTTTTTCTCTGCTGCCTGGCATTACCATTGAGTCAGACTAGAGGGAGGGAGCCTGATAAAAAGTCTTCTCACCAAGATGGAAAACTGGGCTTTCGTGTGCTCTGTTGCTGTTGCACATTGCATCCTAGGTTAGTCAAAACCCTTACCGCTCCTTCCAGAGCCCACCCTCTGGGACAATGAAACCTTCACAATATCAAAACCCAAACCCTTAGGGGCGGCATGCCAGTGGGGTTGTGAAACTGAACTCCAGAGTTGCCCCCTCCCACTGCAGACTCACAGAAATTGTCCAGATTTCATCTGCTTCCCACCACATGTGAGCGCTCGCACGCATGCACGCACGCACACACACACACACACACACACACACACACACACAGAGAACACAGAGAGAGAGAGAACAAACACAGAGAGAGAGACCAAACGTGCGTGCGCGCACACACACACACACACACACACACACACATTTATATTTATATCACCGTGTGTTGTTAGGGAAATTGGAGTATTTTGCCTTAAAATTCACTTTGACTGACCCAGGCACAGGTTATGCAGATGTTAAGTTACAACTTAATACAAGTGTGTTACATAGACTCCAGACCCTTCGTCTTTTTTTTATTATCTTTTAACCACATAGTAAACTGTGTGACACATGCATACTTTTTATAACAATATGCTTTTTCTTCCCCCTATCCCCCAACACTGCCCCCATTATTTATGTGTAAATTGTATATGTAAGGATCACCCTTCTCATTTCTGTTGTTCCCTCTCACAGGTGGAGAGAACAAGTGGCAACACAGCTACAGTATACATAACATTTTGTGTGTGTGTGTGTGTGTGTGTGTGTGTGTGCTGGTTGTCAGAGGGGAGGTGTGACAGGTGTGTGCGTTGATGACTGGGTGTTGCTGTGTGCGCTTGTCATTGCTGTGTAATTTAGAGTTTGGGAGTCTGTTGTAAATTTGGTGGTATTTTGTCGTCATACTTAGGCTTGTAAATTTATGCTTCGGATCCCTTCTCTCTCTCTCTCTCTCTCTCTCTCTCTCTCTCTCTCTCTCTCTCTCTCTCTCTGTGAGTATGTGTGTAGTGGTGCATGCTCTCGCTCTCTCTCTCTCTCTCTCTCTCTCTCTCTCTCTCTTTCTGTGCTCTCTCTCATTCTTTGTTTCTGTCTCTGTCTCTCTCACTCTCTCTGTCAGTATCCGTTTTTGCCCCCCACCCACCCCCTCTCTCTCTCTCTCTCTCTCTCTCTCTCTCTCTCTGAGTGTGCTCTTTCTCATTCTTTGTTTCTGTCTCTGTCTCTCTCACTCTCTCTGTCAGTATCCGTTTTTGTCCCCCACCCACCCACCCTCTCTCTCTCTCTCTCTCTCTCTCTCTCTCTCTCTCTCTCTCTCTCTCTCTCTCTCTGAGTGTGCTCTTTCTCATTCTTTGTTTCTGTCTCTGTCTCTCTCACGCTCTCTGTCAGTATCCGTTTTTGTCCCCCACCCACTCTCTCTCTCTCTCTCTCTCTCTCTCTCTCTCTCTCTCTCTCTGAGTGTGCTCTTTCTCATTCTTTGTTTCTGTCTCTGTCTCTCTCACGCTCTCTGTCAGTATCTGTTTTTGTCCCCCACCCACCCTCTCTCTCTCTCTCTCTCTCTCTCTCTCTCTCTCTCTCTCTGAGTGTGCTCTTTCTCATTCTTTGTTTCTGTCTCTGTCTCTCTCACTCTCTCTGTCAGTATCTGTTTTTGTCCCCCACCCACCCTCTCTCTCTCTCTCTCTCTCTCTCTCTCTCTCTCTCTCTCTGCCCCTTTCTCTCTCTTTCAGTTTCACCCTCCCTCTCTTTTTCACCCACTTGTTCTCTGTCTCTCCCCTGCTCTGATCATAGGATGATTATTGTACCATTTAAATACCTGGTCAAGATGAGGGGCATGTGGGGTCCTGTGGTACAAGTAAAGAAGTTCTATTAATTCAGATTGTTCCCCCAGCCACTGTTAGTTGAGTTTGGGTCTGGTCTGGGTCAAAAAGGGGGAAGGTCTGTGTGTGTGTGTGTGTGTGTGATTTTGATTTGTCCTGAGGGCTGGATATAAACAAACCAAAACAAAAAAAAAAGATTTGCTTATTTCACTTCCCTTATTGGACTAAGGAATATGGACTAAGGAATAAATTAATTCTTTCTATCAACTATGGTGTGCCTTTTGAATACCGCCTTATTTATTATCACCACCACACCACACCACCACCACCGCCACCACCCCAAAAAATGAAGAAAAAGACCATGGAAATGTACAACCCTAACCATGCATTCTTCCTCTGGTCTAATCTGTAGTGCATTTGTGAAAAATTCCTGTCCAAACTCAGAATGAACGACTTTCAAATTCACTCAAGAAATAAAGTTTCTTCTTCTTCCATGATAAAATTACCATTAGTCGTATGAATATTGTGTGAATGTAGGACGGTGTGTGTGTGTGTGTGTGTATTGAAATGCATGCTTCTTCCCCACATCCATCGTTACTTTCATGCCTCCTACCCCATCTTCCGCCATCCTTCCTTCCTTCCTTCCTTACTTCTCCACCTGTCTTTATGTCCCTTCATCCTCCCCACCCACAGCCAACCTACCCAACCCACCTTTCACTGTCTGTCGTTATTATCAGAGGCCGACAGTGTCTATCATCAGTATTATCGGAGACCTGGCTCGGCGTGGCAGGCCTTTGTTGCTCCCCCCAGACACCAGTGAACACTGTGTGCAGTCAGTCAGTCAGTCAACTGTCGCTATGGGAACCAGTGTTTGAGCATTCACGGTGACACTGGCCACTGCTGCCCGGCGATGGCTCTATCTCTCTGTTTCTCTCTCCGTCTCTGTCTCTCTCTCTCTGTCTCTGTCTCTCTTGGCTTGCTTTCTTTCTGTTCGTCCACCCCACTCCCAGCGAGCAATACCACAGGCGCTTGCTGAAGAGAGATTATTAATCGTGGTGGTGACGAGTTGATTTTGAAAGGCTTGTTCTGATTAGGTTAGTTTGTCAGGCTGTGCTGTCTGATTGGGGGGTGGGGGTGGGTACAGGGGGTTGGGGGAGAGTGAAGGGTTAAGATAATTATATATTACATATAATGCCATTATGTGGGCATGTACACACAGGCACACACTTTTTGCATGAGCCGTTCTGAAAGCATGTTTACCATTCAAGACTTCTAGACATCAAGACTTTTCTTGTTTTTCGTTTTTATTTTATTGGTTTCAAATAAAATAATTTGGAATGCACAAGGGGTATTAAAATGACAATCATTCATCAGCCACTCCGTTTCTAAAAACAAAAATGACAAACAAAAAATAATGGCAGCTCGCACAAGCTCTCTTACTCATTCGTTTTATGAAGTGGAGCTTGTCTGTGAGGTTTCTCTTTCTGGCTTGTGCCAAGCTCTCCTTGAACATATTTAGTTTCATATACTGTACCATGCCAGACTGATGCAAACTAGGCCTGTCAGTTTGCTCTGTGGTGCAACTAATCATCATTGACAGAGGAAAGGGACCTTTTTTTTTTTTTTTTTTTTGCTGCCGCATCACCAGTGCTAACGCAGTGGCATTACCCACTCACACCACTCATCAGTCATATCCACCACCACCCCTCCACAACCACCCCTGCTGTGTGATACACAGCCACACCCAGGTTTTTGCTGTCGCTGTCGCAGTCCCAGTGCCAGCAGTCCGTAAAGAGCTGCCAATGTTGGGTGGGTCAGACATCAGCGGAGGAGACCCTGCACTGCTGTTGAGTCTCTCTCTCTCTCTCTCTCTCTCTCTCAGGACAACTACTGCTTTCCACAGCTGTGCTTATAAGGATCTATTCTGTAAACAAAGCCCACCAAGGCAAGTGCTACCAGTGACTCTTCGCTCGCGCGGATCTGCTTTATGAATTAAACATGTTTGTCCAGTTTGCATGCGCCTGTGTATATTATTGGCGACATCATCCATCCCTGAGACAAAGTTGGCCCATCTGGTAGTTAATGCATTGCCGGCAAATGCACTTGTCATGGGCATATTGACTGGTTCTGTCTTTGTGTGTGTGCGCGCGCGTGTGTGTGTGTGTGTGTGTGTGTCACCCGCAGAGAGAGAGAGAGAGCTCTCTCTGTGTCTTCTGCTTTGGAGGTCTCCGCCACACAACACAAGGGAATGGGGATAGGAAGGGGGGGGGTCAGAAAGGATGGGGGCTGGGGGGTGAAGGGAGTGGAGTAGCAAAAGAGAATGGCAGGAGGGAGGCAGGCAGCGTGATTGACTTCAGAGGAAAGAACAAACAAACAAAAAAGAAAGAAAAGGAGGGGGGCCGGGGAGGGGGGGGGGGGGGGGAGCTGAATCACTGCCACTTTCCTTCAATCTTTTTTCCAGTGGAGAAAGCAATCCCTTGAGGTTGGGAAGGGGGGGGGGGGGGGGGGGGGGCGTTTATAGTTGGTTGTTAGGAATACAGGGGGTGGCTGGTGATAGTGGGTTTGTCAAGGCAGTGAGATTGAGTTTGTTTATTTCAACATTTAATGATTTATGTTTGTTTGTTTGTTTGATTTTGAGGAAGGGGGGGGGGGGTCTTAGAAGAAGATTTGAAGATTTATAATGATATGTTTTAATTTCCACTTCTAGACACCCAAGAAGACGACCAAAATTAATCAAAAAGCGACATTTGGAGAAAATAATAATAACAATAAATTAAATATATAATGAAAAAAATCTTAATTAAAAAAAGTTTATATATATATATATGTTATATAATTATATATATATATATATATATATATATATATATATTGAACAGTGGTAAAAAGGCTTTTTTTTAAATTTCACCATCACTTGTTTTTTTCTTCTTCTTCTTCTTCTTCTTCTTTTTCTTCTTCTTCTTCTTTTTTTTTTTTTTT